>NW_027195954.1:0-120427 GCF_038502225.1 Cherax quadricarinatus | reverse complement strand
CTTCCTTTGCAGATGACACCCGAATTTGCGTGACAGTGTCCTCAACTGAAGACACTGCAAGACTCCAGGTGGACATCAAGCAAATCTTTAAATGGGCTGCAGAAAATAATGTGAAGTTCAATGATGAGAAATTTAAATTACTCCGATATGGAAAAAGTGAGGAAATTAAAACTATATCGGAGTAAAAAATAAATTCCAACCACACATTAGAACCACATTAGAACCTGGGAGTGATAATGTTAGGGGATCTTACTTTTAAAGATCACCAGAAAATACTAAAGTAACCCGGTCTGAAAATCAGCTTAAGACTCTTCTCTAAAGCCACTTAATCACCCTAGACTAAACGCTAAATACTCAGTACACACACACTCACTTTGAACCTTTTATCTATTGTTGACAGGAATATAATTGAATCATTGTTTTCACAAAAAGCATTTTAGACTATATGAATATATCCTTTGTCTTATACAAATTTTGGCTCACTTATAATTAATAATCTACTGTACAACTATGATATACTCCTTAGTGTTAAGTAGTCTGTAAGTCAATAATGTTAAGTTGGCCCATAATGCCCAGGCATAATAGAGGCTCTCTTTGTATTGCAACCCATTATAATGTTTATATTGTACCGTGTATTGTGGTAAAAATATATGATGACTGACACTGGTTACCATGCACTGTACCATACACTGGTACCATACACTGGTTACCATACACTGTACCATACAGTGGTTACCATACACTGTACCATACAGTGGTTACCATACATTACCATACAGTGGTTACCATGCACTGTACCATACAGTGGTTACCATACACTGTACCACACAGTGGTTACCATACACTGTACCATATAGTGGTTACCATACACTGTACCATACACTGTTCCATACACTGGTTACCATACACTGTACCATATAGTGGTTACCATGCACTGTACCTTACACTGTACCATACACTGGTTACCATACACTGTACCATACACTGTACCATACAGTGGTTACCATACACTGTACCATACAGTGGCTACCATACACTGTACCATACAGTGGTTACCATACACTGTACCATACAGTGGTTACCATACAGTGGTTACCATACACTGTACCATACAGTGGTTACCATACACTGTACCATACAGTGGTTACCATACACTGTACCATACAGTGGTTACCATACACTGTACCATACAATGCTTACCATACACTGTACCATTCAGTGGTTACCATACACTGTACCATAAAGTGGTTACCATACACTGTACCATACAGTGGTTACCATTCACTGTGCCATACAGTGGTTACCATACACTGTACCATGCAGTGGTTACCATACACTGTACCATGCAGTGGTTACCTTACACTACCATACAGTGTACCATACAGTTACCATACACTGGTTACCATACACTGGTACCATACAATGGTTACCATACACTGTACCATACAGTGGTTACCATACACTGTACCATGCAGTTGTTACTATCCACTGTACCATACAGTGGTTATCATACACTGTACCATACCGTGGTTACTATACTGTACCAAACAGTGGTTACCATACACTGTACCATACAGTGGTTACCATACTCTGTACCATACACTATACCATACAGTGACTGCAATACACCGTACCATACATTGATTACCATACACTGTACCATACAGTGGTTACCATACACTTTACCATACAATGGTTACCATACACTGCACCATACACTGTACCATAAAGTGGTTACCATGCACTGTACCATACAGTTGCTACTATCCATTGTACCATACAGTGGTTACCATACACTGTACCATACCGTGGTTACTATACACTGTACCATACACTGGTACCATACAATGGTTACCATACGCTACTTACCATACACTGGTGCCATACAGTGGTTACCATACACTGGTACCATACACGGGTTACCATACACTGGTACTATACACCGATTGCCATACACTGGTTATCATACACTGGTTATCATACACTGGTTATCATACACTGGTTATCATACACTGGTTATCATACACTGGTTATCATACACTGGTTATCATACACTGGTTATCATACACTGGTTATCATACACTGGTTATCATACACTGGTTATCATACACTGGTTATCATACACTGGTTATCATACACTGGTTATCATACACTGGTTATCATACACTGGTTACCATACAATTGTACCATACAGTAGTTACCATACACTGGTTACCATACAATAGTACCATACCATACACTGGCTACCATACACTGGTACCATACAATGGTACCATACCATACACTGGCTACCATACACTGGTACCATACGCCGGCTACCGTAATCCTGCAACCATTCCCAGCTACCTTATATCAGTTAATATATATATCAGCTACCATACATGAGCTACCATTCAAAAGCCGCCATACATGAGTTACCATACACTACCATACACTCTCTACCCTGCTGGCGACGACTTAGGCCTAAGATTGTTTGTTGTACAGTAGTCGAGACGACTGCTGAGACCTCGGTGAAGTTTTTGTGTACTAAATTATATCTGTGGGTGAGGGGAAGTTACTTGTAGCTTGTGTTATTGTGGGTGAGGGGAAGTTACTTGTAGCTTGTGTTATTATGGGTGAGGGGAAGTTACTTGTAGCTTGTGTTATTATGGGTGAGGGGAAGTTACTTGTAGCTTGTGTTATTATGGGTGAGGGGAAGTTACTTGTAGCTTGTGTTATTATGGGTGAGGGGAAGTTACTTGTAGCTTGTGTTATTATGGGTGAGGGGAAGTTACTTGTAGCTTGTGTTATTATGGGTGAGGGGAAGTTACTTGTAGCTTGTGTTATTATGGGTGAGAGGAAGTTACTTGTAGCTTGTGTTATTATGGGTGAGGGGAAGTTACTTGTAGCTTGTGTTATTATGGGTGAGGGGAAGTTACTTGTAGCTTGTGTTATTATGGGTGAGGGGAAGTTACTTGTAGCTTGTGTTATTATGGGTGAGGGGAAGTTACTTGTAGCTTGTGTTATTATGGGTGAGGGGAAGTTACTTGTAGCTTGTGTTATTATGGGTGAGGGGAAGTTACTTGTAGCTTGTGTTATTATGGGTGAGGGGAAGTTACTTGTAGCTTGTGTTATTATGGGTGAGGGGAAGTTACTTGTAGCTTGTGTTATTATGGGTGAGGGGAAGTTACTTGTAGCTTGTGTTATTATGGGTGAGGGGAAGTTACTTGTAGCTTGTGTTATTATGGGTGAGGGGAAGTTACTTGTAGCTTGTGTTATTATGGGTGAGGGGAAGTTACTTGTAGCTTGTGTTATTATGGGTGAGGGGAAGTTACTTGTAGCTTGTGTTATTTTGGGCGAGGGGAAGTTACTTGTAGCTTGTGTTATTATGGGTGAGGGGAAGTTACTTGTAGCTTGTGTTATTATGGGTGAGGGGAAGTTACTTGTAGCTTGTGTTATTATGGGTGAGGGGAAGTTACTTGTAGTTTGTGTTATTATGGGTGAGGGGAAGTTACTTGTAGCTTGTGTTATTATGGGTGAGGGGAAGTTACTTGTAGCTTGTGTTATTATGGGTGAGGGGAAGTTACTTGTAGCTTGTGTTATTATGGGCGAGGGGAAGTTACTTGTAGCTTGTGTTATTATGGGTGAGGGGAAGTTACTTGTAGCTTGTGTTATTATGGGTGAGGGGAAGTTACTTGTAGCTTGTGTTATTATGGGTGAGGGGAAGTTACTTGTAGCTTGTGTTATTATGGGTGAGGGGAAGTTACTTGTAGCTTGTGTTATTATGGGTGAGGGGAAGTTACTTGTAGCTTGTGTTATTATGGGTGAGGGGAAGTTACTTGTAGCTTGTGTTATTATGGGCGAGGGGAAGTTACTTGTAGCTTGTGTTATTATGGGTGAGGGGAAGTTACTTGTAGCTTGTGTTATTATGGGTGAGGGGAAGTTACTTGTAGCTTGTGTTATTATGGGTGAGGGGAAGTTACTTGTAGCTTGTGTTATTATGGGTGAGGGGAAGTTACTTGTAGCTTGTGTTATTATGGGTGAGGGGAAGTTACTTGTAGCTTGTGTTATTATGGGTGAGGGGAAGTTACTTGTAGCTTGTGTTATTATGGGTGAGGGGAAGTTACTTGTAGCTTGTGTTATTATGGGTGAGGGGAAGTTACTTGTAGCTTGTGTTATTATGGGTGAGGGGAAGTTACTTGTAGCTTGTGTTATTATGGGTGAGGGGAAGTTACTTGTAGCTTGTGTTATTATGGGTGAGGGGAAGTTACTTGTAGCTTGTGTTATTATGGGTGAGGGGAAGTTAGCTGTGGCTGGTTAGACGTTACATATAACATACAAATTATTTGTCACAGAGTACTGGAAGACATGACAAAACACTCTCAAGATTACCTTACAATGTTACAGTAATGACTACACTGGCTATCCCAGACCTGCCACATATCCTAAACTGCCGTTCAAAACTATCTCTAGACTGCCTACGGGTTTTGTGCGTCCCTGTGAATATAATCAATTAAATTGCCCTGCGATGCCTTCCACACACATCAATTCTTCTCCAGTTACTCCTTAATTTCTTGGAAGAACTTCCTTGTGCTGTGCAACCTAGAGGTCAGCACCGTGGGTTTCTATTTGCTGGAGAACATAATCCATATCCTGGTGTGTAGGTGCTGGAACTCCAGTGTTTATCATGCGGAAGAAGTTGACTAGTTGCTTCTCATGCAGTGGCTGGTAGGTGAGCATGACGGTGCCAGCCTTGGCCAGGCGTTCCTTTACTAGTGGTGCCACCTGCCAAAGATCAACCAGGGATGATACAGGATTATATTGAGAGTCTATAATCACGGAGGTGTATGACACTGTCATATAATGTGACTATGTAGGGGTGTACAGATCATGCTCGGTGTAAGGCTGCATGACGCAGTGAGTCTGTAAGGAATTATGGCTGACCTTTGTGGAAGTGTTTAACATAGTGTTGTATGTTACCCCCGTAGAGTGGTGCATGATACAGTGTTGCCACAATCATGGGGCACCTCTGCAGAGGTGTATCAATGTATTTTATGTCTATTTCTAGGCCTACGATACAGTGATTTTTTTTAGCAGAGTTCGTCTCCCACCGAGGTAGAGATGAACCAGTTTTGTGTCTCAAGGAGAATATGATAATGGTTTACAATGTCAAGAAGTTGATAAGACACATGTGCAATAATGAGGTACCTTTATTCCGAAACGTTTCGCCTACACAGTAGTCTTCAGTTGAAGAGGCAGCAGAAGCAGTGGAGCTGTACAACGATGTAATCAGTCCAAGATGTAGTTTTGAGGTGATCAGTCCCTCAACCTGGTCCATGGGCTGTTGCTCAGCTTCACAGTGTTCCAGACTCTGGAGCAGAACTCTTCTCCAGGCGGAGGGACTGACTACCTTAAAACTACATCTCTACTGCTTTTGCTGCCTCTTCTGTATTCGACCGAAGAGTTTAATATCTTAATTATGCACACCATACCCATAGTGTGGTTGGTAGTCACACCATACCCATGGTGTGGATGGTAGTCACACCATACCCATAGTGTGGTTGGTAGTCACACCATACCCATGGTGTGGATGGTAGTCACACCATACCCATGGTGTGGGTGGTAGTCACACCATACCCATGGTGTGGGTGGTAGTCACACCATACCCATGGTGTGGATGGTAGTCACACCATACCCATGGTGTGGGTGGTAGTCACACCATACCCATGGTGTGGCTGGTAGTCACATCATACCCATGGTGTGGGTGGTAGTCACACCATACCCATGGTGTGGGTGGTAGTCACACCATACCCATGGTGTGGGTGGTAGTCACACCATACCCATGGTGTGGATGGTAGTCACACCATACCCATGGTGTGGGTGGTAGTCACACCATACCCATGGTGTGGATGGTAGTCACACCATACCCATGGTGTGGGTGGTAGTCACACCATACCCATGGTGTGGGTGGTAGTCACACCATACCCATGGTGTGGGTGGTAGTCACACCATACCCATGGTGTGGGTGGTAGTCACATTATACCCATGGTGTGGGTGGTAGTCACACCATACCCATGGTGTGGATGGTAGTCACACCATACCCATGGTGTGGGTGGTAGTCACACCATTCAAATGGTGTGGGTGGTAGTCACACCATACCCATAGTGTGGGTGGTAGTCACACCATACCCATGGTGTGGGTGGTAGTCACACCATACCCATGGTGTAGGTGGTAGTCACACCATACCCATGGTGTGGGTGGTAGTCACATCATACCCATGGTGTGGGTGGTAGTCACATCATACCCATGGTGTGGGTGGTAGTCACACCATACCCGTGGTGTGGGTGGTAGTCACATCATACCCATGGTGTGGGTGGTAGTCACACCATACCCATGGTGTGGGTGGTAGTCACACCATACCCATGGTGTGGGTGGTAGTCACACCATACCCATGGTGTGGGTGGTAGTCACACCATACCAATAGTGTGGGTGGTAGTCACACCATACCCATGGTGTAGGTGGTAGTCACACCATACCCATGGTGTGGGTGGTAGCCACCCCATACCCATGGTGTGGGTGGTAGTCACACCATACCCATGGTGTAGGTGGTAGTCACACCATACCCATGGTGTGGGTGGTAGCCACCCCATACCCATGGTGTGGGTGGTAGTCACACCATACCCATGGTGTAGGTGGTAGTCACACCATACCCATGGTGTGGGTGGTAGTCACATCATACCCATGGTGTGGGTGGTAGTCACATCATACCCATGGTGTGGGTGGTAGTCACACCATACCCGTGGTGTGGGTGGTAGTCACATCATACCCATGGTGTGGGTGGTAGTCACACCATACCCATGGTGTGGGTGGTAGTCACACCATACCCATGGTATGGGTGGTAGTCACACCATACCCATGGTGTGGGTGGTAGTCACACCATACCAATGGTGTGGGTGGTAGTCACACCATACCCATGGTGTAGGTGGTAGTCACACCATACCCATGGTGTGGGTGGTAGCCACCCCATACCCATGGTGTGGGTGGTAGTCACACCATAACCATGGTGTAGGTGGTAGTCACACCATACCCATGGTTTGGGTGGTAGTCACACCATACCCATGGTGTAGGTGGTAGTCACACCATACCCATGGAGTGGGTGGTAGTCACACCATACCCATGGTGTGGGTGGTAGTCACACCATACCCATGGTGTAGGTGGTAGTCACACCATACCCATGGTGTGGGTGGTAGTCACATCATACCCATGATGTGGGTGGTAGACACACCATACCCATGGTGTAGGTGGTAGTCACACCATACCCATGGTGTGGGTGGTAGTCACACCATACCCATGGTGTGGGTGGTAGTCACACCATACCCATGGTGTGGGTGGTAGTCACACCATTCCCATGGTGTGGGTGGTAGTCACACCATACCCATGGTGTGGGTGGTAGTCACACCATACCCATGGTGTGCGTGGTAGTCACACCATACCCATGGTGTAGGTGGTAGTCACACCATACCCATGGTGTGGGTGGTAGTCACATCATACCCATGGTGTGGGTAGTAGTCACATCATACCCATGGTGTGGGTAGTAGTCACATCATACCCATGGTGTGGGTGGTAGTCACACCATACCCGTGGTGTGGGTGGTAGTCACATCATACCCATGGTGTGGGTGGTAGTCACACCATACCCATGGTGTGGGTGGTAGTCACACCATACCCATGGTGTGGGTGGTAGTCACATCATACCCATGGTGTGGGTGGTAGTCACACCATACCCATGGTGTAGGTGGTAGTCACACCATACCCATGGTGTGGGTGGTAGTCACACCATACCCATGTTGTGGGTGGTAGTCACACCATACCCATGGTGTGGGTGGTAGTCACACCATACCCATGGTGTGGGTGGTAGTCACACCATACCCATGGAGTGGGTGATAGTCACACCATACCCATGGTGTGGGTGGTAGTCACACCATACCCATGGTGTGGGTGGTAGTCACATCATACCCATGGTGTGGGTGGTAGTCACATCATACCCATGGTGTGGGTGGTAGTCACACCATACCCATGGTGTGGGTGGTAGTCACACCATACCCATGGTGTGGGTGGTAGTCACACCATACCCATGGTGTGGGTGGTAGTCACACCATACCCATGGTGTGGGTGGTAGTCACACCATACCCATGGTGTGGGTGGAAGTCACACCATACCCATGGTGTGGGTGGTAGTCACACCATACCCATGGTGTGGGTGGTAGTCACACCATTCCCATGGTGTGGGTGGTAGTCACACCATACCCATAGTGTGGGTGGTAGTCACACCATACCCATGGTGTGGGTGGTAGTCACACCATACCCATGGTGTAGGTGGTAGTCACACCATACCCATGGTGTGGGTGGTAGTCACATCATACCCATGGTGTGGGTGGTAGTCACATCATACCCATGGTGTGGGTGGTAGTCACACTATACCCGTGGTGTGGGTGGTAGTCACATCATACCCATGGTGTGGGTGGTAGTCACACCATACCCATGGTGTGGGTGGTAGTCACACCATACCCATGGTGTGGGTGGTAGTCACACCATACCCATGGTGTGGGTGGTAGTCACACCATACCAATGGTGTGGGTGGTAGTCACACCATACCCATGGTGTAGGTGGTAGTCACACCATACCCATGGTGTGGGTGGTAGCCACCCCATACCCATGGTGTGGGTGGTAGTCACACCATACCCATGGTGTAGGTGGTAGTCACACCATACCCATGGTGTGGGTGGTAGCCACCCCATACCCATGGTGTGGGTGGTAGTCACACCATACCCATGGTGTAGGTGGTAGTCACACCATACCCATGGTGTGGGTGGTAGTCACATCATACCCATGGTGTGGGTGGTAGTCACATCATACCCATGGTGTGGGTGGTACTCACACCATACCCGTGGTGTGGGTGGTAGTCACATCATACCCATGGTGTGGGTGGTAGTCACACCATACCCATGGTGTGGGTGGTAGTCACACCATACCCATGGTGTGGGTGGTAGTCACACCATACCCATGGTGTGGGTGGTAGTCACACCATACCAATGGTGTGGGTGGTAGTCACACCATACCCATGGTGTAGGTGGTAGTCACACCATACCCATGGTGTGGGTGGTAGCCACCCCATACCCATGGTGTGGGTGGTAGTCACACCATAACCATGGTGTAGGTGGTAGTCACACCATACCCATGGTTTGGGTGGTAGTCACACCATACCCATGGTGTAGGTGGTAGTCACACCATACCCATGGAGTGGGTGGTAGTCACACCATACCCATGGTGTGGGTGGTAGTCACACCATACCCATGGTGTAGGTGGTAGTCACACCATACCCATGGTGTGGGTGGTAGTCACACCATACCCATGGTGTGGGTGGTAGTCACACCATACCCATAGTGTACGTGGTAGTCACACCATACCCATTATGTAGGTGGTAGTCACACCATACCCATGGTGTGGGTGGTAGTCACATCATACCCATGGTGTGGGTGGTAGTCACATCATACCCATGGTGTGGGTGGTAGTCACACCATACCCGTGGTGTGGGTGGTAGTCACATCATACCCATGGTGTGGGTGGTAGTCACACCATACCCATGGTGTGGGTGGTAGTCACACCATACCCATGGTGTGGGTGGTAGTCACATCATACCCATGGTGTGGGTGGTAGTCACACCATACCCATGGTGTAGGTGGTAGTCACACCATACCCTAGGTGTGGGTGGTAGTCACACCATGCCCATGGTGAGGGTGGTAGTCACATCATACCCATGGTGTGTGTGGTGGTCAGACCATACCCTTGGTGTGGGTGGTACTTACACCATACCCATAGTGTGTGAGATAGTCACACCATACCCATGGTGTGGGTGGTAGTCACACCATACCCATGGTGTGGGTGGTAGTTACATCACACCCATGGTGTGGGTGGTAGTCACACCATACCCATGGTGTGGGTGGTAGTCACACCATACCCATGGTGTGGGTGGTAGTCACACCATACCCATGGTGTGGGTGGTAGTCACACCATACCCATGGTGTGGGTGGTAGTCACACCATACCCATGGTGTGGGTGGTAGTCACACCATACCCATTGTGTGGGTGGTAGTCACACCATACCAATGGTGTGGGTGGTAGTCACACCATACCCATGGTGTAGGTGGTAGTCACACCATACCCATGGTGTGGGTGGTAGCCACCCCATACCCATGGTGTGGGTGGTAGTCACACCATACCCATGGTGTAGGTGGTAGTCACACCATACCCATGGTGTGGGTGGTAGCTACCCCATACCCATGGTGTGGGTGGTAGTCACACCATACCCATGGTGTATGTGGTAGTCACACCATACCCATGGTGTGGGTGGTAGTCACATCATACCCATGGTGTGGGTGGTAGTCACATCATACCCATGGTGTGGGTGGTAGTCACACCATACCCGTGGTGTGGGTGGTAGTCACATCATACCCATGGTGTGGGTGGTAGTCACACCATACCCATGGTGTGGGTGGTAGTCACACAATACCCATGGTGTGGGTGGTAGTCACACCATACCCATGGTGTGGGTGGTAGTCACACCATACCAATGGTGTGGGTGGTAGTCACACCATACCCATGGTGTAGGTGGTAGTCACACCATACCCATGGTGTGGGTGGTAGCCACCCCATACCCATGGTGTGGGTGGTAGTCACACCATAACCATGGTGTAGGTGGTAGTCACACCATACCCATGGTTTGGGTGGTAGTCACACCATACCCATGGTGTAGGTGGTAGTCACACCATACCCATGGAGTGGGTGGTAGTCACACCATACCCATGGTGTGGGTGGTAGTCACACCATACCCATGGTGTAGGTGGTAGTCACACCATACCCATGGTGTGGGTGGTAGTCACATCATACCCATGATGTGGGTGGTAGACACACCATACCCATTGTGTAGGTGGTAGTCACACCATACCCATGGTGTGGGTGGTAGTCACACCATACCCATGGTGTGGGTGGTAGTCACACCATACCCATCGTGTGGGTGGTAGTCACACCATTCCCATGGTGTGGGTGGTAGTCACACCATACCCATGGTGTGGGTGGTAGTCACACCATACCCATGGTGTGGGTGGTAGTCACACCATACCCATGGTGTGGGTGGTAGTCACACCATACCCATGGTGTGGGTGGTAGTCACACCATACCCATGGTGTGGGTGGTAGTCACCATACCCGTGGTGTGGGTGGTAGTCACACCATACCCATGGTGTGGGTGGTAGTCACACCATACCCATGGTGTGGGTGGTAGTCACACCATACCCATGGTGTGGGTGGTAGTCACCATACCCGTGGTGTGGGTGGTAGTCACACCATACCCATGGTGTGGGTGGTAGTCACACCATACCCATGGTGTGGGTGGTAGTCAAAATATTAGAGGTACATAATGGGTACAGGGACTTTACCACAAAGTTTTGATAAATGAACAAGTTACAGTGATAATGAACAAGTTACAGTGATAATGAACAAGTTACAGTGATAATGAACAAGTTACAGTGATAATGAACAAGTTACAGTGATAATGAACAAGTTACAGTGGTAATGAACAAGTTACAGTGGTAATGAACAAGTTACAGTGGTAGTGAACAAGTTACAGTGGTAATGAACAAGTTAGTGATAATGAACAAGTTACAGTGGTAATGAACAAGTTACCGTGGTAATGAACAAGTTACAGTGGTAGTGAACAAGTTACAGTGGTAATGAACAAGTTACAGTGGTAATGAACAAGTTAGTGATAATGAACAAGTTACAGTGGTAATGAACAAGTTACAGTGATAATGAACAAGTTACAGTGCTAATGAACAAGTTACAGTGGTAATGAACAAGTTACAGTGGTAATGAACAAGTTACAGTGATAATGAACAAGTTACAGTGATAATGAACAAGTTACAGTGATAATGAACAAGTTAGTGATAATGAACAAGTTACAGTGGTAATGAACAAGTTACAGTGGTAATGAACAATTTACAGTGGCAGTGAACAAGTTACAGTGGTAATGAACACGTTACAGTGGTAATGAACAAGTTATAGTGGCAGTAAACAAGTTACAGTGGTAATGAACAAGTTACAGTGGTAATGAACAAGTTACAGTGATAATGAACAAGTTACAGTGAAAATGAACAAGTTACAGTGGTAATGAACAAGTTACAGTGGCAGTGAACAAGTTACAGTGGTAATGAACAAGTTATAGAGGTAATGAACAAGTTACAGTGATAATGAACAAGTTACAGTGATAATGAACAAGTTACAGTGATAATGAACAAGTTAGTGATAATGAACAAGTTACAGTGGTAATGAACAAGTTACAGTGATAATGAACAAGTTACAGTGATAATGAACAAGTTACAGTGATAATGAACAAGTTACAGTGGTAATGAACAAATTACAGTGATAATGAACAAGTTACAGTGGTAATGAACAAGTTACAGTGATAATGAACAAATTACAGTGATAATGAACAAGTTACAGTGGTAATGAACAAGTTACAGTGGTAATGAACAAGTTACAGTGATAATGAACAAATCACAGTGATAATGAACAAGTTACAGTGGTAATGAACAAGTTACAGTGATAATGAACAAGCTACAGTGGTAATGAACAAGTTACAGTGGTAATGAACAAGTTACAGTGGTAATGAACAATTACAGTGGTAATGAACAAGTTACAGTGATAATGAACAAGTTACAGTGATAATGAACAAGTTACAGTGATAATGAACAAGTTACAGTGATAATGAACAAGTTACAGTGATAATGAACAAGTTACAGTGATAATGAACAAGTTACAGTGATAATGAACAAGTTACAGTGATAATGAACAAGCTACAGTGGTAATGAACAAGTTACAGTGGTAATGAGCAAGTTACAGTGATAATGAACAAATTACAGTGATAATGAACAAGTTACACTACTGAGAGAACAAGTTACAGTGATAATGAACAAGTTACAGTGGTAATGAACAAATTACAGTGATAATGAACAAGTTACAGTGGTAATGAACAAGTTACAGTGATAATGAACAAATTACAGTGATAATGAACAAGTTACAGTGATAATGAACAAATTACAGTGATAATGAACAAGTTACAGTGGTAATGAACAGGTTACAGTGATAATGAACAAATTACAGTGATAATGAACAAGTTACAGTGATAATGAACAAGTTACAGTGATAATGAACAAGTTACAGTGATAACTGAACAAGTTACAGTGATAATGAACAAGTTACAGTGATAATGAACAAGTTACAGTGATAATGAACAAGTTACAGTGATAATGAACAAGTTACAGTGATAATGAACAAGTTACAGTGATAACTGAACAAGTTACAGTGATAATGAACAAATTACAGTGATAATGAACAAGCTACAGTGGTAATGAACAAGTTACAGTGGTAATGAACAAGTTACAGTGATAATGAACAAGTTACAGTGATAATGAACAAGTTACAGTGATAATGAACAAGCTACAGTGGTAATGAACAAGTTACAGTGGTAATGAACAAGTTACAGTGGTAATGAACAATTACAGTGGTAATGAACAAGTTACAGTGATAATGAACAAGTTACAGTGATAATGAACAAGTTACAGTGATAATGAACAAGTTACAGTGATAATGAACAAGTTACAGTGATAATGAACAAGTTACAGTGATAATGAACAAGTTACAGTGATAATGAACAAGTTACAGTGATAATGAACAAGCTACAGTGGTAATGAACAAGTTACAGTGGTAATGAACAAGTTACAGTGATAATGAACAAGTTACAGTGATAATGAACAAGTTACAGTGATAATGAACTATTAACATGTTTATATCTGATCACAATCGTATTGAGTTATTCATGCAGACATGTATTAGGTCACACATACAAAAGAACAGGTACAGCCAGACTGAAGAAGCCTGCTGAGCAGGCGAAACGTTTCGGAATAAAGATACCTAACTGTTGTATATACGTCTTACCAACTTTTCCAGGGAATATAACCAGAGTAGTGTGACTAACCTTACCCAGCTGCTGCCACCAGTCTTGTGTTTCAGGCTTGTGACGCAGGCTGGGAGGGATGTACCAGAAGCAAGTGTTGGTACACTGGTGTTTGTCTAACACTGGACGGAACCATGGTCGAGTTGACACCTGCTCCTGTAAATACCTGCCAGAAAACACCTGTGTTGAATTATTAGAAATAATAATGGTATAATAATCTTTATTTACTACAAGTACAAGGTATACAGACCATAGCTGACATCAGTGACGTACTTCTATAGAGAAAGCCGCTTGTTATGCTGAGCATTTCCCACAAATTAGGTCAGTTTTGTCCCAGGATGCGAACCACACCAGTCCACTAACACCCAGGTACCTATTTTACTGATAAGTGAACAGGGGCAACAGGTGTTTTAAGGAAACACGTCTTAAAGATTCCACCCACTAAGGTCGTACAGTGGTGGACGTTCAGACCTTGAAAACAGGTGCCCCCCCCCCAAAAAAAAAAAAAACGAGGATAGTACCCACAATATTACCAAGGACAGCACCCAGGATAGTACCAAGGACAGCACCCAGGATAGTACCAAGGACAGCACCCAGGATAGTACCAAGGACAGCACCCAGGATAGTACCAAGGACATCACCCAGGATAGTACCAAGGACAGCACCCAGGATAGTACCAAGGACAGCACCCAGGATAGTACCAAGGACAGCACCCAGGATAGTACCAAGGACAGCACCCAGGACAGTACCAAGGACAGCACCCAGGATAGTACCAAGGACAGCACCCAGGATAGTACCAAGGACAGCACCCAGGACAGTACCAAGGACAGCACCCAGGACAGTACCAAAGACAGCACCCAGGATAGTACCAAGCACAGCACCCAAGATAGTACCAAGGACAGCACCCAGGATAGTGCCAAGGACAGCACCCAGGATAGTACCAAGGACAGCACCCAGAATAGTACGAAGGACAGCACCCAGGATAGTACCAAGGACAGCACCCAGGATAGTACCAAGGACAACACCCAGGATAGTACCAAGGACAGCACCCAGGATAGTACCAAGGACAGCACCCAGGATAGTACCAAGGACAGCATCCAGGACAGTACCAAGGACAGCACCCAGGATAGTACTAAGGACAGCACCCAGGATAGTACCAAGGACAGCACCCAGGACAGTACCAAGGACAGCACCCAGGATAGTACCAAGGACAGCACCCAGGATAGTACCAAGGGCAGCACCCAGGATATTACCAAGGACAGCACCCAGGATAGTACCAAGGACAGCACCCAGGATAGTACCAAGGACAGCACCCAGGATAGTACCAAGGACAGCACCCAGGATAGTACCAAGGACAGCACCCAGGATAGTACCAAGGACAGCACCCAGGATAGTACCAAGGACAGCACCCAGGATAGTACCAAGGACAGCACCCAGGATAATACCAAGGACAGCACCCAGGATAGTACCAAGGACAGCACCCAGGATAGTACCAAGGACAGCACCCCAGGACAGCACCCAGGATAGTACCAAGGACAGCACCCAGGATAGTACCAAGGACAGCACCCAGGATAGTACCAAGTACCAAGACAAGGACAGCCCCAGGATAGTACCAAGGACAGCACCCGGGATAGTACCAAGGACAGCACCCAGGATAGTACCAAGGACAGCACCCAGGATAGTACCAAGGACAGCACCCAGGATAGTACCAAGGACAGCAAGGACCCAGGATAGTACCAAGGACAGCACCCAGGATAGTACCAAGGACAGCACCCAGGATAGTACCAAGGACAGCACCCAGGATAGTACCAAGGACAGCACCCAGGATAGTACCAAGGACAGCACCCAGGATAGTACCAAGGACAGCACCCAGGATAGTACCAAGGACAGCACCCAGGATAGTACCAAGGACAGCACCCAGGATAGTACAAAGGACAGCACCCAGGATAGTACCAAGGACAGCACCCAGGATAGTACCAAGGACAGCACCCAGGATAGTACCAAGGACAGCACCCAGGATAGTACCAATGACAGCATAGTACCAAGGACAGCACCCAGGATAGTACCAAGGACAGCACCCAGGATAGTACCAAGGACAGCACCCAGGATAGTACCAAGGACAGCACCCAGGATAGTACCCAGGACAGCACCCAGGATAGTACCAAGGACAGCACCCAGGATAGTACCAAGGACAGCACCCAGGATAGTACCAAGGACAGCACCCAGGATAGTACCAAGGACAGCACCCAGGATAGTACCAAGGACAGCACCCAGGATAGTACCAAGGACAGCACCCAGGATAGTACCAAGGACAGCACCCAGGATAGTACCAAGGACAGCACCCAGGATAGTACCAAGGACAGCACCCAGGATAGTACCAAGGACAGCACCCAGGATAGTACCAAGGACAGCACCCAGGATAGTACCAAGGACAGCACCCAGGATAGTACCAAGGAAGGACAGCACCCAGGATAGTACAGCACCCACGATAGTACCAAGGACAGCACCCAGGATAGTACCAAGGACAGCACCCAGGATAGTACCAAGGACAGCACCCAGGATAGTACCAAGGACAGCACCCAGGATAGTACCAAGGACAGCACCCAGGATAGTACCAAGGACAGCACCCAGGATAGTACCAAGGACAGCACCCAGGATAGTACCAAGGACAGCACCCAGGATAGTACCAAGGACAGCACCCAGGATAGTACCTGATAAGTTGAAGATTAAGACACATGTACGACACTTAGGTATCTTTATTGTCGAAATGTTTCGCCTACACAGTAGACTTCTTCAGATACAGAGGCAGCAAGTTTAGTACTGAAATAACATACCAAGCAATACCAGAATACCAGGTAGTACCTGTCCACACCCACCTATCACTGGAGTATTACACAAATCGTGTCCATACCCATGTACTCATTAGGGTACCAGGCAATACCCATCCATACTTACCTATTCACAAGATGACTGGAGTATCAGACAAAGCAGCCTAGTTGACCAGGCCCTGATTTACCGGGAGGCCTGGTCAAGGACTAGGCCGAAGGGGCGTTGACCCCAACAGTACTACTGAAGTCTCCAAACTCAGCCTGACATCACTGAAGCCTGACCATATCCCCCTATCATCTGAGTACCAGACACCACCGATGTATACCCACTGGAGTACCAGATATGTGACTATAAACAACGACGTTATGTCTTTTGTGGGCCCCTAGCTCCCTTGTGGGCCCCTAGCTCCACTGTGGGCCCCTAGCTCCATTGTGGGCCCCTAGCTCCATTGTTGGCCCCTAGCTCCATTGTTGGCCCCTAGCTCCCTTGTGGGCCCCTAGCTCCCTTGTGGGCCCCTAGCTCCATTGTGGGCCCCTAGCTCCATTGTGGGCCCCTAGCTCCATTGTTGGCCCCTAGCTCCATTGTGGGCCCCTAGCTCCATTGTTGGCCCCTAGCTCCACTGTGGGCCCCTAGCTCCATTGTGGGCCCCTAGCTCCCTTGTTGGCCCCTAGCTCCATTGTGGGCCCCTAGCTCCATTGTTGGCCCCTAGCTCCATTGTGGGCCCCTAGCTCCATTGTTGGCCCCTAGCTCCACTGTGGGCCCCTAGCTCCATTGTGGGCCCCTAGCTCCATTGTTGGCCCCTAGCTCCATTGTGGGCCCCTAGCTCCATTGTTGGCCCCTAGCTCCATTGTGGGCCCCTAGCTCCCTTGCAGTGCTCCTCCCTCTTAGTCTGACTGACTCTACTACTACTACCACCTCTACACCACCTCTCTTCCTTCTTTCCTACTACCTCTCTTGACCCGTCCCAGTCTGCTGGCCTATACATATTCCCTCCTCTCCTTTTTGTTAGTGTGACTTTGTAAATGGTCCAAGACGGAGCGAAACGTCGTCGCAAGCTCCTCTCTCCTCTGTGCGGGTTATTTGTGTAACGTTACGTCCACAAAATATCATGAAAGTATTCCCCGTGACTTACCTAGCAGCACTGAAGGCTGTGTCCACACGTTCTTCAATGTGCCTCAGACCATGGAGGGAGAGGGTGAGGTACAGTTTTACAGAATCTCCCTTACGTCCGCACTGAATGCTCTTGTTCCCCGTGTCGAAGCTCACATCGTAGAACTTGTCCTGGTGAAACAGGTAGGGGGCACTCAGAGCGTTGGCCTCCTGCAGTAGACCCTAGTGAAGAGCAGAACCAGTAGTGATTACACACAAACGTTTGTAGATAAATGGTTCAGAGAACCGACATGTTGATAAATTAGACACATGTGCAACTCTTGGGTATCTTTATTGAGGAGAAACGTTTCGCCAAACAGTGGCTTCATCAGTCCATACAAAGGAGAATCTTGAAGAACAGGAGGAGAATGAGGTAATCAGTCCCTCAACCTTGAGTCGATGTGGTCAGTCCATCAATTTTGAATAGAATAAAGATACCCAAGAGTTGCACATGTGTCTAATTTACCACACACCAACGTCCTCCAAAAATCTAACCAAGACAAAACCTCACAGCAGTGGGTTCACATTGTGAAAAAATAGATTTAGAATGGATATAGGAAAGCGCTGATTTGGTGGTGGAATTGTGGATGAGTGGAACAAACTCCCGAGTACCTTCATTGTCACTGAAGCCACAATATTGGGTCGGTTTAAAAACAAGATTGGTTGGATCAGAGATAGACTTGCCTAGCATGGGCCACCAGGCCTGCTGCAGTGTTCCTGTTATATATATATATATATATATATATATATATATATATATATATATATATATATATATATATTGCATATATATATATGTCGTGCCGAATAGGCAGAACTTGCGATCTTGGCTTAAATAGCAACGCTCATCTTGCCATATAAGACAAGTGAAAATTTGTATATGCAATAATATCGCCAAAATCATTCTGAACCTAACGAAAAAAATATATTTCACTGTGTTTGTTTAATATTAAATTATTGTAAACAAATCTAAAATATATTTAGTTGGGTTAGGCTAAAATAAATTGTTCTTGTTATACTAAGGTTAGGTAAGTTTTCTAAGTTCCTTTTGGTAAAAAATTATAAATTTTTACATTAAGATTAATGAAAAAAACATATCTTTAAACGTATAAGAGAAAATTTTAGAAAGTATTTAATTTTAAATGAGTTCTTGCTAATTGACCGGTTTTACCTATTCGGCACGACATATATATATATACAATATATATATATATATATATATATATATATATATATATATATATATATATATATATATATATATATATGTGTGTGTGTGTGTGTGTGTGTGTGTGTGTGTGTGTGTGTGTGTGTGTGTGTGTGTGTGTGTGTGTGTGTGTGTGTGTGTGTACTCACCTAATTGTGGTTGTAGGAATCGATTCATAGCTCGTGGCCCCACTTCTTCACTGGTTGCTATTAGGCCCACTCTCTTCCTGCTCCATGAACCTGATCATACCTCTTCTTGAAGCTATGTATGGATCTTGCCTCCACTGCATCACTCTTCAGACTGTTCCACTTCCTGACAACTCTATGACTAAAGAAATACTTTCTAACATGCCTTTGATTCATATGTGAATTCAGCTTCCAATTGTGACCCCTTGTTGCTGTGTCCCATGGTTAGTACATCCTGTTTCTGTCCACCTTGTCAATTCCTCTCAGCATTTTATATGTCGTTATCATGTTTCCCCTCTCTCTCCTGTCCTCCAGTACTGTCAGGTCGATTTCCCTTAACTTCTCCTCGTAGGATATGTCTCTTAGCTCTGGGACTAGTCTCGTTGCAAACCTTTGCACTTTTTCTAATTTCCTGACGTCCTTGACCAGGTGTGGATTCCAAACTGGTGCTGCATATTCCAGTATGGGCCTGAGGTACACTGTGTACAGAGTCCTGAACGATTCCTTACCGAGGTGTCGGAATGCTATTCTTAGTTTTGTTAGTCGCCCATGTACTGCAGCAATTATTTGGTTGATGTGTGTCTCAGGAGATGTGCTCGGTATTATGATCACCCCAAGATCCTTTTCCTTAAGTGAGGTTTGCCTTCTTTACCCTTTTCCAATCTTTATGACTTTGCACTTTGTGGGGTTAAACTCAAGGAGCAAGTTGCTGGACCAGTCCTGCAGCCTGTCCAGGTCTCTTTGTAATCCTGCCTGATCATCATCCGATTGAATTCTCTTCATTAGGTTCACATTGACTGCAAACAAGGACGACACTTCTGAGTCTGTCCCTTCTGTCATGTCATTCACGTATACCACAAACAGAACCGGTCCTATGAGACTGACCCCTATGGAACCCCGCTCGTTATGGGCGCCCAATATGACGCCTCGTTAAGTACCATGACTCGCTGATGCCTTCCCGCCAGGTATTCTCTGGCCCACTGCAGTGTCTTCCCAGTTATACCTGCTTGGTCTTCCAGCTTTTGCACTAATCTCTTGTGTGGAACTGTGTCAAAAACCTTCTTATAGTCCAAGAAAATGCAGTCTACTCACCCCTCTCTCTCTTGCCTGACTGCCATCACCATGTTATAGAATTTCAGTAGGTTTGTGATGCAGGATTTCCCCTCCCTGAAACCATGCTTTTCCTAATAATTTTCTCCATGGCTTTGCATACTATACGTGTCAGTGACACTGGTCTGTAGTTTAGTGCTGTGAGTCTGTCTCCTTTCATAAAAACTGTCTTCCACACTTCAGGTAGTCGCCCTATTTCGATAGATGTGTTGAAGATTGCTGTTAGTGGTATGCAGAACATCTCTGCGCTCTCTCTCATGACCTACGGAGAGATGTTGTCCAGCCGCATCGCCTTTGAGGTATCTAATTCACTTAGCAGCCTCTTCACCTCCTCCTTTGTTGTATGTATTATGGTGTAGTCCACCACTCCAGCTTTCTGGAGTCCTTTCTGTTTTCATTGTAAATAATTCTTTAAATCCCTTGTTGAGTTCTTCACATACTTCTTAGTCGTTTTTTCTGATCTTCCCTTCTTCCTTCCACAGCCTGATTACCTGGTCCTTGACTGTTGTTTTCCTCCTGATGTGACTGTACAATAGCTTTGGGTCAGACTATGCTGCTATGTAATATTCATATTGTCGTTGGATCTCCCTCCTCACTTGTGCATATTCATTTCTTGCTCTTTGACTAATCTCTTTGTTTTCCTGTGTCCTTTGCCTCCTATACTTCTTCCATTCTCTAGCACACTTAGTTTTGACCTATCTACACATTTGGGTGAACCAAGGGTTCGTCCTGGCCTTGTTATTTCCTTTGCCCTTAGGTACGAACCTCTTCTCTACTTAACAAATCATACCCGGACGGGGATAGAACCCGCGATCAGAGAGTCTCAAAACTCCAGACCGTCGCGTTAGCCACTGGACCAACTAGCCACAATAAGATTAATCCAACTAGGTATATTTCTACACCATAGGAAGGTTAGCATATGCACCACTGTGACTACAAATGCGGGTTCTATCCCTGTCTGTGGTATGGTTTGTTTTCAATCGTGTCATTACTCTTCTCTACTTCCTTGCATATTGTTGTCACATATTCCATCATATCATTTACTGATTTTTCCTGCCAATTCTCTTTCCCACTGAACCTCGTGCACGAAGTTTCTCATGCCTGTGTAGTCACCTATTTTTTAGTTTGGCTTCATTTGTCCTGCTCCCTCAGGACCATGGGATCACTAGCTTCGAGGGGCCTTTCGTATATGATGTCCTCAATATCTGAGCTACTCAAGGTGAATACTAGGTCCAGTCTTGCTGGATCGTCCTCTCCTCTCTCTCTGGCAGTGTCTCTAACGTGCTGATGCATGAGGTTTTCGAGTACTACCTCCATTATCTTAGCCCTCCACGTTTCTGGGCCCCTATGTGGCTCCAAGTTTTCCCAGTCGATTTCCTTGTGATTGAAGTCACCTGCAACCAGTAGCTTTGCCCTGCCCATGTGGGTCCTTCTTGCCACCTCTGCCAGCTTGTCAACCATGTCTCTGTTACTCTCATCAGCTGTTCTGTGGTGGGTTATAAATCACTGCAATTAACACCTTGGGACCTCCAGTCCCAAGTATCCCAGCGTTCCTACTATGAAGTCTCTTGCTTCTCCTCTGTCTTCTATCCCCTCAAGTGACGTTCCTTGATGCTGGCAAGGGGTTCTTGATCTAGGGAATTGGATCTATGCTCCAGTTCCCTGTATTGAGCCTGAATGCCTTCCATCCCCCCACATGTGCTGTATAATCCTACGGGTTTAGCGCTCCCCCATGATTATAATAATAATAATCCTCTGTCTTCTATCTCCAGCTCCTCAAAATTCCATTGGTTATTGATGAGCAGTGACACTATTTCACCCCCTCTATTTCCTCTGGTTTCCTGTGTGTGTATATATATGTGTGTGTGTGTGTGTGTGTGTGTGTGTGTGTGTGTGTGTGTGTGTGTGTGTGTGTGTGTGTGTGTGTGTGTGTGTGTGTGTGTGTGTGTAAATATACCACATATTAACACACCTGCCATCTTCCACCAAGGTAGGGATCCCCACTCCTCCTTCAGAGTGCAGACACTGTACTTCCCACCTCCAGGACTCAAGACCGGCTAACCAGTTTCCCTGAATATCTATATAAATGTTACCTTGCTCACACTCCAACAGCACGTCAGGTCATAAAAACCTCTTGCCTCCACTCACTCATATCTAACACATGCTTGCTAGATGTCTAAGCCCCTCACACACAAAACCTCCTTTATCCCCTCCCTCCAACCTTTCCCTGGACGACCCTTACCCCGCCTTCCCTCAACTACAGATTTATATGCCCTCTAAATCGTCCATATTTGTTCCGAACCACCTCAACAACCCCTCCCCAGCCCTCTGAATAATACTTTTAGTAACCCCACACCTCCTTCTAATTTCCAATTATGGATTTCCTGCATAATATTCACACCACACAATGCCCTCAGACATTATATCTCCACTGCCTCCAGCCTTCTCCTTGCTACAACATTCACAACTCATGCTTTACATTCATATAAAAGTGTTGATTCCATTATACTCTCATATATTCTCCTTTTTTTGCCTCTATGGATAACGTTCTTTGTCTCCACAGACTTCTCAGTGCACCTTTTTTCTCCTCGTCAATTCTATAATTCACCTCGTCTATCATAGAGCCATCCGCTGACACGTCCACTCCTAAATATCTGAATACATTCACCTCCTCCATACTCTTTCCCTCCAATCTGATATCCAATCTTTTATTACCGATATTTTTGTTACCCTCATCACCTGGAGAGGGTTTCTGGGATCAACGCCACCGCGGCCAGGTCTGTAAGCTTGACCAACCAGGCTGTTACTCTGGCTGCATGCAAACCGACATTCGAACCACAGCCCGGCTGGTCAGGTACTGACTTTAGGTGCCTGTCCAGCTCCTTAAAGACAGCCAGGGGTCTATTGGTAATACCCCCTATGTTCACCTTTGATTTCCTTGTTTTACATACCCTACCAAATTCATCCACCAACCTCTGCAACTTCTCTTCAGAATCTCCCAAAAGCACAGTGTCATCAGCAAAAAGCAACTGTGACAACTCCCACTCTGAGTTAGATTCTTTATTTTCTAACCCCAAACCTCTTGCCAAGACCCTCGCATTCACTTCTCTTACAACCCCATCTATAAATATATTAAACAACCATGGTGACATCACACATCCTTGTCTAAGGTCTACTTTTACTGGGAAATAATCACCCTATCTCCTACATACTCTAACTTGAGCCTCACTATCCTCGTAAAAACTGCTTTCAGTAACCTACCTCCTATTCCACACATGTGCAACATCTGCCACATATATTTGCAACATCTGCCACATTGCTCCATCCTATCATACGCCTTTTTCAAATCCATAAATACTACAAAAACCTCTTGACTCTTATCCAAATACTGTTTACTTATATGTTTCAATTTAAAAACTTAGTCTACACATTACCTACCCTTCCTAAAGTCTCCTTAGAGGAAGATTTGAAACTGTGTTGGGTTGTGTAGGTCCTAGTTTGTCATTGTTTTGTCATTATTTTGTCATTGTTTGTCATTGTTTTCAAGACATTGGGATATTTTCCTTGTCATAACTTGTGTATGTCTCTTGTGACACACATTACTTCTTCATTGTTATTACTAATTACATTAATAACTTGTGTCACACAGTGCACTGAGGTTCAGGGGACCTGGGTTATGTTACACACTGCACTGAGGTTCAGGGGACCTGGGTTATGTCACACACTGCACTGAGGTTCAGGGACCTGGGTTATGTTACACACTGCACTGAGGTTCAGGGAACCTGGGTTATGTCACACACTGCACTGAGGTTCAGGGACCTGGGTTATGTCACACACTGCACTGAGGTTCAGGGTACCTGGGTTATGTTACACACTGCACTGAGGTTCAGGGGACCTGGGTTATGTCACACACTGCACTGAGGTTCAGGGACCTGGGTTATGTCACACACTGCACTGAGGTTCAGGGGACCTGGGTTATGTTACACACTGCACTGAGGTTCAGGGAACCTGGGTTATGTCACACACTGCACTGAGGTTCAGGGGACCTGGGTTATGTCACACACTGCACTGAGGTTCAGGGTACCTGGGTTATGTCACACACTGCACTGAGGTTCAGGGGACCTGGGTTATGTCACACACTGCACTGAGGTTCAGGGGACCTGGGTTATGTCACACACTGCACTGAGGTTCAGGGGACCTGGGTTATGTCACACACTGCACTGAGGTTCAGGGGACCTGGGTTATGTTACACACTGCACTGAGGTTCAGGGTACCTGGGTTATGTCACACACTGCACTGAGGTTCAGGGACCTGGGTTATGTCACACACTGCACTGAGGTTCAGTGACCTGGGTTATGTCACACACTGCACTGAGGTTCAGGGGACCTGGGTTATGTCACACACTGCACTGAGGTTCAGGGTACCTGGGTTATGTCACACACTGCACTGAGGTTCAGGGAACCTGGGTTATGTCACACACTGCACTGAGGTTCAGGGGACCTGGGTTATGTCACACACTGCACTGAGGTTCAGGGTACCTGGGTTATGTCACACACTGCACTGAGGTTCAGGGGACCTGGGTTATGTCACACACTGCACTGAGGTTCAGGGGACCTGGGTTATGTCACACACTGCACTGAGGTTCAGGGGACCTGGGTTATGTCACACACTGCACTGAGGTTCAGGGGACCTGGGTTATGTCACACACTGCACTGAGGTTCAGGGGACCTGGGTTATGTTACACACTGCACTGAGGTTCAGGGGACCTGGGTTATGTCACACACTGCACTGAGGTTCAGGGGACCTGGGTTATGTTACACACTGCACTGAGGTTCAGGGGACCTGGGTTATGTTACACACTGCACTGAGGTTCAGGGGACCTGGGTTATGTTACACACTGCACTGAGGTTCAGGGGACCTGGGTTATGTTACACACTGCACTGGGTTATGTTACACACTGCACTGAGGTTCAGGGGACCTGGGTTATGTTACACACTGCACTGAGGTTCAGGGGACCTGGGTTATGTTACACACTGCACTGAGGTTCAGGGGACCTGGGTTATGTTACACACTGCACTGAGGTTCAGGGGACCTGGGTTATGTCACACACTGCACTGAGGTTCAGGGGACCTGGGTTATGTCACACACTGCACTGAGGTTCAGGGGACCTGGGTTATGTTACACACTGCACTGAGGTTCAGGGGACCTGGGTTATGTCACACACTGCACTGAGGTTCAGGGGACCTGGGTTATGTCACACACTGCACTGAGGTTCAGGGGACCTGGGTTATGTTACACACTGCACTGAGGTTCAGGGGACCTGGGTTATGTCACACACTGCACTGAGGTTCAGGGGACCTGGGTTATGTCACACACTGCACTGAGGTTCAGGGGACCTGGGTTATGTCACACACTGCACTGAGGTTCAGGGGACCTGGGTTATGTCACACACTGCACTGAGGTTCAGGGGACCTGGGTTATGTCACACACTGCACTGAGGTTCAGGGGGGCTGGGTTATGTCACACACTGCAGGGGACCTGGGTTATGTCACACACTGCACTGAGGTTCAGGGACCTGGGTTATGTCACACACTGCACTGAGGTTCAGGGGACCTGGGTTATGTCACACACTGCACTGAGGTTCAGGGGACCTGGGTTATGTCACACACTGCACTGAGGTTCAGGGGACCTGGGTTATGTCACACACTGCACTGAGGTTCAGGGGACCTGGGTTATGTCACACACTGCACTGAGGTTCAGGGGACCTGGGTTATGTCACACACTGCACTGAGGTTCAGGGGACCTGGGTTATGTCACACACTGCACTGAGGTTCAGGGGACCTGGGTTATGTCACACACTGCACTGAGGTTCAGGGGACCTGGGTTATGTCACACACTGCACTGAGGTTCAGGGGACCTGGGTTATGTCACACACTGCACTGAGGTTCAGGGGACCTGGGTTATGTCACACACTGCACTGAGGTTCAGGGGACCTGGGTTATGTCACACACTGCACTGAGGTTCAGGGGACCTGGGTTATGTCACACACTGCACTGAGGTTCAGGGGACCTGGGTTATGTCACACACTGCACTGAGGTTCAGGGGACCTGGGTTATGTCACACACTGCACTGAGGTTCAGGGGACCTGGGTTATGTCACACACTGCACTGAGGTTCAGGGGACCTGGGTTATGTCACACACTGCACTGAGGTTCAGGGGACCTGGGTTATGTCACACACTGCACTGAGGTTCAGGGGACCTGGGTTATGTCACACACTGCACTGAGGTTCAGGGGACCTGGGTTATGTCACACACTGCACTGAGGTTCAGGGGACCTGGGTTATGTCACACACTGCACTGAGGTTCAGGGGACCTGGGTTATGTCACACACTGCACTGAGGTTCAGGGGACCTGGGTTATGTCACACACTGCACTGAGGTTCAGGGGACCTGGGTTATGTCACACACTGCACTGAGGTTCAGGGGACCTGGGTTATGTCACACACTGCACTGAGGTTCAGGGGACCTGGGTTATGTCACACACTGCACTGAGGTTCAGGGGACCTGGGTTATGTCACACACTGCACTGAGGTTCAGGGGACCTGGGTTATGTCACACACTGCACTGAGGTTCACCTGGGTTAGGCACTGAGGTTCAGGGGACCTGGGTTATGTGACACACTGCACTGAGGTTCAGGGGACCTGGGTTATGTCACACACTGCACTGAGGTTCAGGGGACCTGGGTTATGTCACACACTGCACTGAGGTTCAGGGGACCTGGGTTATGTCACACACTGCACTGAGGTTCAGGGGACCTGGGTTATGTCACACACTGCACTGAGGTTCAGGGGACCTGGGTTATGTCACACACTGCACACACTGCACTGAGGTTCAGGGGACCTGGGTTATGTCACACACTGCACTGAGGTTCAGGGGACCTGGGTTATGTCACACACTGCACTGAGGTTCAGGGGACCTGGGTTATGTCACACACTGCACTGAGGTTCAGGGGACCTGGGTTATGTCACACACTGCACTGAGGTTCAGGGGACCTGGGTTATGTCACACACTGCACTGAGGTTCAGGGGACCTGGGTTATGTCACACACTGCACTGAGGTTCAGGGGACCTGGGTTATGTCACACTGCACTGAGGTTCAGGGGACCTGGGTTATGTCTGAGGCACTGAGGTTCAGGGGACCTGGGTTATGTCACACACTGCACTGAGGTTCAGGGGACCTGGGTTATGTCACACACTGCACTGAGGTTCAGGGGACCTGGGTTATGTTACACACTGCACTGAGGTTCAGGGGACCTGGGTTATGTCACACACTGCACTGAGGTTCAGGGGACCTGGGTTATGTCACACACTGCACTGAGGTTCAGGGGACCTGGGTTATGTCACACACTGCACTGAGGTTCAGGGGACCTGGGTTATGTCACACACTGCACTGAGGTTCAGGGGACCTGGGTTATGTCACACACTGCACTGAGGTTCAGGGGACCTGGGTTATGTCACACACTGCACTGAGGTTCAGGGGACCTGGGTTATGTCACACACTGCACTGAGGTTCAGGGGACCTGGGTTATGTCACACACTGCACTGAGGTTCAGGGGACCTGGGTTATGTCACACACTGCACTGAGGTTCAGGGGACCTGGGTTATGTCACACACTGCACTGAGGTTCAGGGGACCTGGGTTATGTCACACACTGCACTGAGGTTCAGGGGACCTGGGTTATGTTACACACTGCACTGAGGTTCAGGGGACCTGGGTTATGTCACACACTGCACTGAGGTTCAGGGGACCTGGGTTATGTCACACACTGCACTGAGGTTCAGGGGACCTGGGTTATGTCACACACTGCACTGAGGTTCAGGGGACCTGGGTTATGTCACACTGCACTGAGGTTCAGGGGACCTGGGTTATGTCACACACTGCACTGAGGTTCAGGGGACCTGGGTTATGTCACACACTGCACTGAGGTTCAGGGGACCTGGGTTATGTCACACACTGCACTGAGGTTCAGGGGACCTGGGTTATGTCACACACTGCACTGAGGTTCAGGGGACCTGGGTTATGTCACACACTGCACTGAGGTTCAGGGGACCTGGGTTATGTCACACACTGCACTGAGGTTCAGGGGACCTGGGTTATGTCACACACTGCACTGAGGTTCAGGGGACCTGGGTTATGTCACACACTGCACTGAGGTTCAGGGGACCTGGGTTATGTCACACACTGCACTGAGGTTCAGGGGACCTGGGTTATGTCACACACTGCACTGAGGTTCAGGGGACCTGGGTTATGTTACACACTGCACTGAGGTTCAGGGGACCTGGGTTATGTCACACACTGCACTGAGGTTCAGGGGACCTGGGTTATGTCACACACTGCACTGAGGTTCAGGGGACCTGGGTTATGTTACACACTGCACTGAGGTTCAGGGGACCTGGGTTATGTCACACACTGCACTGAGGTTCAGGGGACCTGGGTTATGTCACACACTGCACTGAGGTTCAGGGGACCTGGGTTATGTCACACACTGCACTGAGGTTCAGGGGACCTGGGTTATGTTACACACTGCACTGAGGTTCAGGGGACCTGGGTTATGTCACACACTGCACTGAGGTTCAGGGGACCTGGGTTATGTCACACACTGCACTGAGGTTCAGGGGACCTGGGTTATGTCACACACTGCACTGAGGTTCAGGGGACCTGGGTTATGTCACACACTGCACTGAGGTTCAGGGGACCTGGGTTATGTCACACACTGCACTGAGGTTCAGGGGACCTGGGTTATGTCACACACTGCACTGAGGTTCAGGGGACCTGGGTTATGTCACACACTGCACTGAGGTTCAGGGGACCTGGGTTATGTCACACACTGCACTGAGGTTCAGGGGACCTGGGTTATGTCACACACTGCACTGAGGTTCAGGGGACCTGGGTTATGTCACACACTGCACTGAGGTTCAGGGGACCTGGGTTATGTCACACACTGCACTGAGGTTCAGGGGACCTGGGTTATGTCACACACTGCACTGAGGTTCAGGGGACCTGGGTTATGTCACACACTGCACTGAGGTTCAGGGGACCTGGGTTATGTCACACACTGCACTGAGGTTCAGGGACCTGGGTTACCTGGGTTATGTCACACACTGAACTGAGGTTCAGGGGACCTGGGTTATGTCACACACTGCACTGAGGTTCAGGGGACCTGGGTTATGTCACACACTGCACTGAGGTTCAGGGGACATGGGTTATGTCACACACTGCACTGAGGTTCAGGGGACCTGGGTTATGTCACACACTGAACTGAGGTTCAGGGGACCTGGGTTATGTCACACACTGCACTGAGGTTCAGGGGACCTGGGTTATGTCACACACTGCACTGAGGTTCAGGGGACATGGGTTATGTCACACACACTGCACTGAGGTTCAGGGGACCTGGGTTATGTCACACACTGCACTGAGGTTCAGGGGACCTGGGTTATGTCACACACTGCACTGAGGTTCAGGGGACCTGGGTTATGTCACACACTGCACTGAGGTTCAGGGGACCTGGGTTATGTCACACACTGCACTGAGGTTCAGGGGACCTGGGTTATGTCACACACTGCACTGAGGTTCAGGGGACCTGGGTTATGTCACACACTGCACTGAGGTTCAGGGGACCTGGGTTATGTCACACACTGCACTGAGGTTCAGGGGACCTGGGTTATGTCACACCTGCACTGACTGAGGTTCAGGGGACCTGGGTTATGTCACACACTGCACTGAGGTTCAGGGGACCTGGGTTATGTCACACACTGCACTGAGGTTCAGGGGACCTGGGTTATGTCACACACTGCACTGAGGTTCAGGGGACCTGGGTTATGTCACACACTGCACTGAGGTTCAGGGGACCTGGGTTATGTCACACACTGCACTGAGGTTCAGGGGACCTGGGTTATGTCACACACTGCACTGAGGTTCAGGGGACCTGGGTTATGTCACACACTGCACTGAGGTTCAGGGGACCTGGGTTATGTCACACACTGCACTGAGGTTCAGGGGACCTGGGTTATGTCACACACTGCACTGAGGTTCAGGGGACCTGGGTTATGTCACACACTGCACTGAGGTTCAGGGGACCTGGGTTATGTCACACACTGCACTGAGGTTCAGGGGACCTGGGTTATGTCACACACTGCACTGAGGTTCAGGGGACCTGGGTTATGTCACACACTGCACTGAGGTTCAGGGGACCTGGGTTATGTCACACACTGCACTGAGGTTCAGGGGACCTGGGTTATGTCACACACTGCACTGAGGTTCAGGGGACCTGGGTTATGTCACACACTGCACTGAGGTTCAGGGGACCTGGGTTATGTCACACACTGCACTGAGGTTCAGGGGACCTGGGTTATGTCACACACTGCACTGAGGTTCAGGGGACCTGGGTTATGTCACACACTGCACTGAGGTTCAGGGGACCTGGGTTATGTCACACACTGCACTGAGGTTCAGGGGACCTGGGTTATGTCACACACTGCACTGAGGTTCAGGGGACCTGGGTTATGTCACACACTGCACTGAGGTTCAGGGGACCTGGGTTATGTCACACACTGCACTGAGGTTCAGGGGACATGGGTTATGTCACACACTGCACTGAGGTTCAGGGGACCTGGGTTATGTTATGTCACACACTGCACTGAGGTTCAGGGGACCTGGGTTATGTCACACACTGCACTGAGGTTCAGGGGACCTGGGTTATGTCACACACTGCACTGAGGTTCAGGGGACCTGGGTTATGTCACACACTGCACTGAGGTTCAGGGGACCTGGGTTATGTCACACACTGCACTGAGGTTCAGGGGACCTGGGTTATGTCACACACTGCACTGAGGTTCAGGGGACCTGGGTTATGTCACACACTGCACTGAGGTTCAGGGGACCTGGGTTATGTCACACACTGCACTGAGGTTCAGGGGACCTGGGTTATGTCACACACTGCACTGAGGTTCAGGGGACCTGGGTTATGTCACACACTGCACTGAGGTTCAGGGGACCTGGGTTATGTCACACACTGCACTGAGGTTCAGGGGACCTGGGTTATGTCACACACTGCACTGAGGTTCAGGGGACCTGGGTTATGTCACACACTGCACTGAGGTTCAGGGGACCTGGGTTATGTCACACACTGCACTGAGGTTCAGGGGACCTGGGTTATGTCACACACTGCACTGAGGTTCAGGGGACCTGGGTTATGTCACACACTGCACTGAGGTTCAGGGGACCTGGGTTATGTCACACACTGCACTGAGGTTCAGGGGACCTGGGTTATGTCACACACTGCACTGAGGTTCAGGGGACCTGGGTTATGTCACACACTGCACTGAGGTTCAGGGGACCTGGGTTATGTCACACACTGCACTGAGGTTCAGGGGACCTGGGTTATGTTACACACTGCACTGAGGTTCAGGGGACCTGGGTTATGTCACACACTGCACTGAGGTTCAGGGGACCTGGGTTATGTCACACACTGCACTGAGGTTCACGGGACCTGGGTTATGTGAGGTCCAGGGGACCTGGGTTATGTCACACACTGCACTGAGGTTCAGGGGACCTGGGTTATGTCACACACTGCACTGAGGTTCACGGGACCTGGGTTATGTCACACACTGCACTGAGGTTCAGGGGACCTGGGTTATGTCACACACTGCACTGAGGTTCAGGGGACCTGGGTTATGTCACACACTGCACTGAGGTTCAGGGGACCTGGGTTATGTCACACACTGCACTGAGGTTCAGGGGACCTGGGTTATGTCACACACTGCACTGAGGTTCAGGGGACCTGGGTTATGTCACACACTGCACTGAGGTTCAGGGGACCTGGGTTATGTCACACTGCACTGCACTGAGGTTCAGGGGACCTGGGTTATGTCACACACTGCACTGAGGTGAGGTTCAGGGGACCTGGGTTATGTCACACACTGCACTGAGGTTCAGGGGACCTGGGTTATGTCACACACTGCACTGAGGTTCAGGGGACCTGGGTTATGTCACACACTGCACTGAGGTTCAGGGGACCTGGGTTATGTCACACACTGCACTGAGGTTCAGGGGACCTGGGTTATGTCACACACTGCACTGAGGTTCAGGGGACCTGGGTTATGTCACACACTGCACTGAGGTTCAGGGGACCTGGGTTATGTCACACACTGCACTGAGGTTCAGGGGACCTGGGTTATGTCACACACTGCACTGAGGTTCAGGGGACCTGGGTTATGTCACACACTGCACTGAGGTTCAGGGGACCTGGGTTATGTCACACACTGCACTGAGGTTCAGGGGACCTGGGTTATGTCACACACTGCACTGAGGTTCAGGGGACCTGGGTTATGTCACACACTGCACTGAGGTTCAGGGGACCTGGGTTATGTCACACACTGCACTGAGGTTCAGGGGGGTTACCTGCACTGAGGTTCAGGGGACCTGTTATGTCACACACTGTACTGAGGTTCAGGGGACCTGGGTTATGTCACACACTGCACTGAGGTTCAGGGGACCTGGGTTATGTCACACACTGCACTGAGGTTCAGGGGACCTGGGTTATGTTACACACTGCACTGAGGTTCAGGGGACCTGGGTTATGTCACACACTGCACTGAGGTTCAGGGGACCTGGGTTATGTCACACACTGCACTGAGGTTCAGGGGACCTGGGTTATGTCACACACTGCACTGAGGTTCAGGGGACCTGGGTTATGTCACACACTGCACTGAGGTTCAGGGGACCTGGGTTATGTCACACACTGCACTGAGGTTCAGGGGACCTGGGTTATGTCACACACTGCACTGAGGTTCAGGGGACCTGGGTTATGTCACACACTGCACTGAGGTTCAGGGGACCTGGGTTATGTCACACACTGCACTGAGGTTCAGGGGACCTGGGTTATGTCACACACTGCACTGAGGTTCAGCGGACCTGCGTTATGTCACACACTGCACTGACACACTGGTTCAGGGGACCTGGGTTATGTCACACACTGCACTGAGGTTCAGGGGACCTGGGTTATGTCACACACTGCACTGAGGTTCAGGGGACCTGGGTTAGTCACACACTGTTTCAGGGGACCTGGGTTATGTCACACACTGCACTGAGGTTCAGGGGACCTGGGTTATGTCACACACTGCACTGAGGTTCAGGGGACCTGGGTTATGTCACACACTGCACTGAGGTTCAGGGGACCTGGGTTATGTCACACACTGCACTGAGGTTCAGGGGACCTGGGTTATGTCACACACTGCACTGAGGTTCAGGGGACCTGGGTTATGTCACACACTGCACTGAGGTTCAGGGGACCTGGGTTATGTCACACACTGCACTGAGGTTCAGGGGACCTGGGTTATGTCACACACTGCACTGAGGTTCAGGGGACCTGGGTTATGTCACACACTGCACTGAGGTTCAGGGGACCTGGGTTATGTTATGTCACACACTGCACTGAGGTTCAGGGGACCTGGGTTATGTCACACACTGCACTGAGGTTCAGGGGACCTGGGTTATGTCACACACTGCACTGAGGTTCAGGGGACCTGGGTTATGTCACACACTGCACTGAGGTTCAGGGGACCTGGGTTATGTCACACACTGCACTGAGGTTCAGGGGACCTGGGTTATGTTACACACTGCACTGAGGTTCAGGGGACCTGGGTTATGTCACACACTGCACTGAGGTTCAGGGGACCTGGGTTATGTTATGTCACACACTGCACTGAGGTTCAGGGGACCTGGGTTATGTCACACACTGCACTGAGGTTCAGGGGACCTGGGTTATGTCACACACTGCACTGAGGTTCAGGGGACCTGGGTTATGTCACACACTGCACTGAGGTTCAGGAGACCTGGGTTATGTCACACACTGCACTGAGGTTCAGGGGACCTGGGTTATGTCACACACTGCACTGAGGTTCAGGGGACCTGCGTTATTTCACACACTGCACTGAGGTTCAGGGGACCTGGGTTATGTCACACACTGCACTGAGGTTCAGGGGACCTGGGTTATGTCACACACTGCACTGAGGTTCAGGGGACCTGGGTTATGTCACACACTGCACTGAGGTTCAGGGGACCTGGGTTATGTCACACACTGCACTGAGGTTCAGGGGACCTGGGTTATGTCACACACTGCACTGAGGTTCAGGGGACCTGGGTTATGTCACACACTGCACTGAGGTTCAGGGGACCTGGGTTATGTGCACTGACACACTGCACTGAGGTTCAGGGGACGTGGGTTATGTCACACACTGCACTGAGGTTCAGGGGACCTGGGTTATGTCACACACTGCACTGAGGTTCAGGGGACCTGGGTTATGTCACACACTGCACTGAGGTTCAGGGGACCTGGGTTATGTGAGGTTCACACACTGCACTGAGGTTCAGGGGACCTGGGTTATGTCACACACTGCACTGAGGTTCAGGGGACCTGGGTTATGTCACACACTGCACTGAGGTTCAGGGGACCTGGGTTATGTCACACACTGCACTGAGGTTCAGGGGACCTGGGTTATGTCACACACTGCACTGAGGTTCAGGGGACCTGGGTTATGTTACACACTGCACTGAGGTTCAGGGACCTGGGTTATGTCACACACTGCACTGAGGTTCAGGGGACCTGGGTTATGTCACACACTGCACTGAGGTTCAGGGGACCTGGGTTATGTCACACACTGCACTGAGGTTCAGGGGACCTGGGTTATGTCACACACTGCACTGAGGTTCAGGGGACCTGGGTTATGTCACACACTGCACTGAGGTTCAGGGGACCTGGGTTATGTCACACACTGCACTGAGGTTCAGGGGACCTGGGTTATGTCACACACTGCACTGAGGTTCAGGGGACCTGGGTTATGTCACACACTGCACTGAGGTTCAGGGGACCTGGGTTATGTCACACACTGCACTGAGGTTCAGGGGACCTGGGTTATGTCACACACTGCACTGAGGTTCAGGGGACCTGGGTTATGTCACACACTGCACTGAGGTTCAGGGGGTTACCTGCCCTGAGGTTCAGGGGACCTGGGTTATGTCACACACTGCACTGAGGTTCAGGGGACCTGGGTTATGTCACACACTGCACTGAGGTTCAGGGGACCTGGGTTATGTCACACACTGCACTGAGGTTCAGGGGACCTGGGTTATGTTATGTCACACACTGCACTGAGGTTCAGGGGACATTGGTTTTGTCACACACTGCACTGAGGTTCAGGGGACCTGGGTTATGTCACACACTGCACTGAGGTTCACGGGACCTGGGTTATGTCACACACTGCACTGAGGTTCAGGGGACCTGGGTTATGTCACACACTGCACTGAGGTTCAGGGGACCTGGGTTATGTCACACACTGCACTGAGGTTCAGGGGACCTGGGTTATGTCACACTGCACTGAGGTTCACCTGGGTTAGTCACACACTGTGAGGTTCAGGGGACCTGGGTTATGTTACACACTGCACTGAGGTTCAGGGACCTGGGTTATGTCACACACTGCACTGAGGTTCAGGGGACCTGGGTTATGTCACACACTGCACTGAGGTTCAGGGGACCTGGGTTATGTCACACACTGCACTGAGGTTCAGGGGACCTGGGTTATGTCACACACTGCACTGAGGTTCAGGGACCTGGGTTATGTCACACACTGGGGTTATGGGTTATGTCACACACTGCACTGAGGTTCAGGGGACCTGGGTTATGTCACACTGCACTGAGGTTCAGGGGACCTGGGTTATGTCACACACTGCACTGAGGTTCAGGGGACCTGGGTTATGTCACACACTGCACTGAGGTTCAGGGGACCTGGGTTATGTCACACTGCACTGAGGTTCAGGGGACCTGGGTTATGTCACACTGCACTGAGGTTCAGGGGACCTGGGTTATGTCACACTGCACTGAGGTTCAGGGGACCTGGGTTATGTCACACTGCACTGAGGTTCAGGGGACCTGGGTTATGTCACACAATGCACTGAGGTTCAGGGGACCTGGGTTATGTCACACACTGCACTGAGGTTCAGGGGACCTGGGTTATGTCACACACTGCACTGACGTTCAGGGGACCTGGGTTATGTCACACACTGTACTGAGGTTCAGGGGACCTGGGTTATGATACACACTGCACTGAGGTTCAGGGGACCTGGGTTATGTCACACACTGCACTGAGGTTCAGGGGACCTGGGTTATGTCACACACTGCACTGAGGTTCAGGGGACCTGGGTTATGTCACACACTGTACTGAGGTTCAGGGGACCTGGGTTATGTCACACACTGCACTGAGGTTCACGGGACCTGGGTTATGTCACACACTGCACTGAGGTTCAGGGGACCTGGGTTATGTTACACACTGCACTGAGGTTCAGGGGACCTGGGTTATGTCACACACTGCACTGAGGTTCAGGAGACCTGGGTTATGTCACACACTGTACTGAGGTTCAGGGAACCTGGGTTATGTCACACACTGCACTGAGGTTCAGGGGACCTGGGTTATGTCACACACTGTACTGAGGTTCAGGGAACCTGGGTTATGTCACACACTGCACTGAGGTTCAGGAGACCTGGGTTATGTCACACACTGTACTGAGGTTCAGGGGACCTGGGTTATGTCACACACTGTACTGAGGTTCAGGGGACCTGGGTTATGTTACACACTGCACTGAGGTTCAGGGGACCTGGGTTATGTCACACACTGCACTGAGGTTCAGGGGACCTGGGTTATGTCACACACTGCACTGAGGTTCAGGGGACCTGGGTTATGTCATACACTGCACTGAGGTTCAGGGAACCTGGGTTACGTCACACACTGCACTGAGGTTCAGGGGACCTGGGTTATGTCACACACTGCACTGAGGTTCAGGGGACCTGGGTTATATCACACACTGCACTGAGGTTCAGGGACCTGGGTTATGTCACAGACTGCACTGAGGTTCAGGGGACCTGGGTTATGTCACACACTGCACTGAGGTTCAGGGGACCTGGGTTATGTCACACACTGCACTGAGGTTCAGGGGACCTGGGTTATGTCATACACTGCACTGAGGTTCAGGGGACCTGGGTTATGTTACACACTGCACTGAGGTTCAGGGGACCTGGGTTATGTTACACACTGCACTGAGGTTCAGGGAACCTGGGTTATGTTACACACTGCACTGAGGTTCAGGGGACCTGGGTTATGTCACACAATGCACTGAGGTTCAGGGGACCTGGGTTATGTCACACACTGCACTGAGGTTCAGGGGACCTGGGTTATGTCACACACTGCACTGAGGTTCAGGGGACCTGGGTTATGTTGGGTTATGTTACACACAGGGGACCTGGGTTATGTTACACACTGCACTGAGGTTCAGGGAACCTGGGTTATGTTACACACTGCACTGAGGTTCAGGGGACCTGGGTTATGTCACACACTGCACTGAGGTTCAGGGGACCTGGGTTATGTCACACACTGCACTGAGGTTCAGGGGACCTGGGTTATGTCACACACTGCACTGAGGTTCAGGGGACCTGGGTTATGTCACACACTGCACTGAGGTTCAGGGAACCTGGGTTATGTTGAGGTTAAGGGTCCTGGGTTACACACTGCACTGAGGTTCAGGGGACCTGGGTTATGTCACACACTGCACTGAGGTTCAGGGGACCTGGGTTATGTCACACACTGCACTGAGGTTCAGGGGACCTGGGTTATGTCACACACTGCACTGAGGTTCAGGGGACCTGGGTTATGTCACACACTGCACTGAGGTTCAGGGGACCTGGGTTATGTCACACACTGCACTGAGGTTCAGGGGACCTGGGTTATGTCACACACAGCAGTGAGTCACACACTGTGAGGTCAGGGGACCTGGGTTAGGTCACACACTGCACTGAGGTTCAGGGGACCTGGGTTATGTCACACACTGCACTGAGGTTCAGGGGACCTGGGTTATGTCACACACTGCACTGAGGTTCAGGAGACCTGGGTTATGTCACACACTGTACTGAGGTTCAGGGGACCTGGGTTATGTCACACACTGCACTGAGGTTCAGGGGACCTGGGTTATGTCACACACTGCACTGAGGTTCAGGGGACCTGGGTTATGTCACACACTGCACTGAGGTTCAGGGGACCTGGGTTATGTCACACACTGCACTGAGGTTCAGGGAACCTGGGTTATGTCACACACTGCACTGAGGTTCAGGGGGGTTATGTCACACACTGCACTGAGGTTCAGGGGACCTGGGTTATGTCACACACTGCACTGAGGTTCAGGGGACCTGGGTTATGTCACACACTGCACTGAGGTCCAGGGAACCTGGGTTATGTTACACACTGCACTGAGGTTCAGGGGACCTGGGTTATGTCACACACTGCACTGAGGTTCAGGGGACCTGGGTTATGTCACACACTGCACTGAGGTTCAGGGGACCTGGGTTATGTCACACACTGCACTGAGGTTCAGGGGACCTGGGTTATGTCACACAATGCACTGAGGTTCAGGGGACCTGGGTTATGTTACACACTGCACTGAGGTTCAGGGGACCTGGGTTATGTTACACACTGCACTGAGGTTCAGGGGACCTGGGTTATGTCACACACTGCACTGAGGTTCAGGGGACCTGGGTTATGTCACACACTGCACTGAGGTTCAGGGGACCTGGGTTATGTCACACACTGCACTGAGGTTCAGGGGACCTGGGTTATGTCACACACTGCACTGAGGTTCAGGGGACCTGGCTTATGTCACACACTCCACTGAGGTTCAGGGGACCTGGGTTATGTCACACACTGCACTGAGGTTCAGGGGACCTGGGTTATGTCACACACTGTACTGAGGTTCAGGGGATCTGGGTTATGTCACACACTGCACTGAGGTTCAGGGGACCTGGGTTATGTCACACACTGCACTGAGGTTCAGGGGACCTGGGTTATGTCACACACTGCACTGAGGTTCAGGGGACCTGGGTTATGTCACACACTGCACTGAGGTTCAGGGGACCTGGGTTATGTCACACACTGCACTGAGGTTCAGGGAACCTGAGGATCGACGACCCAAATGATTTCTTCATGAATGAGCCTCAAAACTCCATAAATGTATGCCAGATTTCCGACATTACCCTAACTCCGATAGATTTCGAAAAAGCCATTGACAACATGCCTATGCACTCAGTCCTGGGCCCAGACTCGTGGAACTCTGTTTTCATTAAGAACTGCAAGAAACCCCTCTCGCGTGCCCTAAGTACACTATGGAGGAGGAGCTTGGACATGGGTGAAATTCCACAGTCACTTAAAACAACGGATATAGCCCCGCTCCATAAAGGTGGCAGCAAAGCATTAGCTAAGAACTATAGACCAATAGCTCTGACGTCCCACATCATAAAAATCTTTGAAAGAGTGCTAAGAAGCAGGATTGCAAATCACCTGGATTCCCAAAATCTGTACAATCCAGGGCAACATGGGTTCAGGGCAGGTCGCTCCTGCCTCTCACAACTACTGGATCACTATGACATGGCCTTGGATGCACTGGAAGAAAATCAGAATGCAGATGTAATATACAGACTTTGCAAAAGCATTTGACAAATGCGATCATGGCGTAATAGCCCATAAAATACGTGCTAAAGGAATAACTGGGAAAGTGGGGAGATGGATCTTCAACTTCCTAACAAATCGAACACAAAGAGTAGTGGTCAACAGAGTTAAATCGGAGGCTGCCATAGTGAAGAGCTCTGTTCCACAAGGCACAGTACTCGCCCCCATCTTATTCCTTATCCTCATATCAGACATAAACAGAGATATACACCACAGCACCGTATCATCCTTTGCGGATGATACTAGGATCTGCATGAGGCTGTCATCTGCTGAGGACGCGGTTAACCTCCAAGAAGATATAAACAAAGTTTTCCAGTGGGCAACGGTAAACAATATGATGTTCAATGAGGACAAATTCCAACTACTCCGTTATGGAAAACTGGAGGAGATAATAACTAGAACAGAGTATACTACTGACTCCGGCCATACAATAGAGCGGAAAAATAATGTAAGGGACCTGGGAGTAGTAATGTCTGAGGATCTCACTTTCAAGGATCACAACAGTGCCACGATCGCACGTGCAAAGAAAATGATAGGATGGATAATGAGAACTTTCAAAACGAGAGATGCCAAGCCCATGATGATCCTTTTCAAATCACTTGTTCTCTCTAGGCTGGAATACTGCTGTACATTAACATCTCCATACAAAGCAGGTGAAATCGCAGATCTAGAGAGTGTACAGAGATCCTTTACTGCACGTATAAGTTCTGTCAAGCACCTTAACTACTGGGAACGCTTGGAAGCACTTGACTTGTACTCGTTGGAACGCAGGAGGGAGAGATATATCATAATCTACACTTGGAAAATCTTGGAAGGAATGGTCCCAAATCTGCACACAGAAATCACTCCCTACGAAAGTAAAAGACTGGGCAGGCGATGCAAAATGCCGCCAATAAAAAGTAGGGGCGCCATTGGTACACTAAGAGAAAACACCATAAGTGTCCGGGGCCCAAAACTGTTCAACAGCCTCCCATCAAGCATTAGGGGAATTGCCAATAAACCCCTGGCTGCCTTCAAGAGAGAGCTGGACAGATACCTAAAGTCAGTGCCGGATCAGCCGGGCTGTGGCTCGTACGTCGGACTGCGTGCGGCCAGCAGTAACAGCCTAGTTGATCAGGCCCTGATCCATCGGGAGGCTTGGTCATGGACCGGGCCGCGGGGGCATTGATCCCCGGAATAACCTCCAGGTAACCAGGTATGTCACACACTGCACTGAGGTTCAGGGGACCTGGCTTATGTCACACACTGCACTGAGGTTCAGGGGACCTGGGTTATGTCACACACTGCACTGAGGTTCAGGGAACCTGGGTTATGTCACACACTGCACTGAGGTTCAGGGGACCTGGGTTATGTCACACACTGCACTGAGGTTCAGGGGACCTGGGTTATGTCACAAACTGCACTGAGGTTCAGGGAACCTGGGTTATGTTACACACTGCACTGAGGTTCAGGGGACCTGGGTTATGTCACACACTGCACTGAGGTTCAGGGGACCTGGGTTATGTCACACACTGCACTGAGGTTCAGGGGACCTGGGTTATGTCACAAACTGCACTGAGGTTCAGGGGACCTGGGTTATGTCACACACTGCACTGAGGTTCAGGGGACCTGGGTTATGTCACACACTGCACTGAGGTTCAGGGGACCTGGGTTATGTCACACACTGCACTGAGGTTCAGGGAACCTGGGTTATGTCACACACTGCACTGAGGTTCAGGGGACCTGGGTTATGTTACACACTGCACTGAGGTTCAGGGGACCTGGGTTATGTTACACACTGCACTGAGGTTCAGGGGACCTGGGTTATGTCACACACTGCACTGAGGTTCAGGGGACCTGGGTTATGTCACACACTGCACTGAGGTTCAGGGGACCTGGGTTATGTCACACACTGCACTGAGGTTCAGGGGACCTGGGTTATGTCACACACTGCACTGAGGTTCAGGGGACCTGGGTTATGTCACACACTGCACTGAGGTTCAGGGGACCTGGGTTATGTCACACACTGCACTGAGGTTCAGGGGACCTGGGTTATGTCACACACTGCACTGAGGTTCAGGGAACCTGGGTTATGTCACACTGCACTGAGGTTCAGGGGACCTGGGTTATGTCACACACTGCACTGACGTTCAGGGAACCTGGGTTATGTTACACACTGCACTGAGGTTCAGGGGACCTGGGTTATGTCACACTGCACTGAGGTTCAGGGGACCTGGGTTATGTCACACACTGCACTGATTTTCAGGGAACCAGGGTTATGTCACACACTTCACTGAGGTTCGGGGGACCTGGGTTATGTCACATACTGCACTGAGGTTCAGGGAACCTGGGTTATGTCACACACTGTACTGAGGTTCAGGGGACCTGGGTTATGTCACACACTGCACTGAGGTTCAGGGGACCTGGGTTATGTTAGGTAAGACACATATGCAACAGTTAGGTATCTTTATTTTGAAACGTTTCGCCTACACAGTAGGCTTCTTCAGTCGAGTACAGAAAAGTTGATAGAAGCAGAAGATACTTGAAGACGATGTAGTCAGTCCATCACCCTTAAAGTTTTGAGGTGGTCAGTCCCTCAGTCTGGAGAAGAGCATTGTTCCGTTGTCTGAAACAATATGAAGTTGAAGTGACAGAATCGGGCCTTATATAGTGCCAGGAGGTGAGACGAAGGTTGATTTGGGAGGGCAGGTCCTTCTCAAACCCAGTCGTTCTCACTAGTAGAGGTTGTCGAAGTAGATGGTCTGTACCAAGATACCCTTGTGTTGCAGTGTCTGACAGAATGAACATGTGTGTCTTACCTAACAATCTGTCGGTATTTTATACCATTTTAATGTTCATTCTGTCAGACACTGCAACACAAGGGTATCTTGGTACAGACCATCTACTTCGACAACCTCTACTAGTGAGAACGGCTGGGTTTGAGAAGGACCTGCCCTCCCAAATCAACCTTCGTCTCACCTCCTGGCACTATATAAGGCCCGATTCTGTCACTTCAACTTCATATTGTTTCAGACAACGGAACAATGCTCTTCTCCAGACTGAGGGACTGACCACCTCAAAACTTTAAGGGTGATGGACTGACTACATCGTCTTCAAGTATCTTCTGCTTCTATCAACTTTTCTGTACTCGACTGAAGAAGCCTACTGTGTAGGCGAAACGTTTCAAAATAAAGATACCTAACTGTTGCATATGTGTCTTACCTAACAATCTGTCGGTATTTTATACCATTTTAATGTTCATTCTGTCAGACACTGCAACACAAGGGTATCTTGGTACAGACCATCTACTTCGACAACCTCTACTAGTGAGAACGGCTGGGTTTGAGAAGGACCTGCCCTCCCAAATCAACCTTCGTCTCACCTCCTGGCACTATATAAGGCCCGATTCTGTCACTTCAACTTCATATTGTTTCAGACAACGGAACAATGCTCTTCTCCAGACTGAGGGACTGACCACCTCAAAACTTTAAGGGTGATGGACTGACTACATCGTCTTCAAGTATCTTCTGCTTCTATCAACTTTTCTGTACTCGACTGAAGAAGCCTACTGTGTAGGCGAAACGTTTCAAAATAAAGATACCTAACTGTTGCATATGTGTCTTACCTAACAATCTGTCGGTATTTTATACCATTTTAATGTTCGGACCTGGGTTATGTCACACACTGCACTGAGGTTCAGGGGACCTGGGTTATGCCACACACTGCACTGAGGTTCAGGGGACCTTGGTTATGTCACACAATGCACTGAGGTTCAGGGAACCTGGGTTATGTTACACACTGCACTGAGGTTCAGGGGACCTGGGTTATGTCACACACTGCACTGAGGTTCAGGGAACCTGGGTTATGTCACACACTGCACTGAGGTTCAGGGGACCTGGGTTATGTCACACACTGCACTGAGGTTCAGGGAACCTGGGTTATGTCACACTGCACTGAGGTTCAGGGGACCTGGGTTATGTCACACACTGTACTGAGGTTCAGGGGACCTGGGTTATGTCACACACTGCACTGAGGTTCAAGGGACCTGGGTTATGTCACACATTGCACTGAGGTTCAGGGGACCTGGGTTATGTCACACACTGTACTGAGGTTCAGGGGACCTGGGTTATGTCACACACTGCACTGAGGTTCAGGGGACCTGGGTTATGTCTCACACTGCACTGAGGTACAGGGAACCTGGGTTATGTCACACACTGCACTGAGGTTCAGGGAACCTGGGTTATGTCACACACTGCACTGAGGTTCAGGGAACCTGGGTTATGTTACACACTGCACTGAGGTTCAGGCAACCTGGGTTATGTCACACACTGCACTGAGGTTCAGGGAACCTGGGTTATGTCACACAATGCACTGAGGTTCAGGGAACCTGGGTTATGTCACACACTGCACTGAGGTTCAGGGGACCTTGGTTATGTCACACACTGCACTGAGGTTCAGGGGACCTTGGTTATGTCACACACTGCACTGAGGTTCAGGGGGCCTGGGTTATGTCACACACTGCACTGAGGTTCAGGGGGCCTGGGTTATGTCACACACTGCACTGAGGTTCAGGGGACCTGGGTTATGTCACACACTGCACTGAGGTTCAGGGGACCTTGGTTATGTCACACACTGCACTGAGGTTCAGGGGGCCTGGGTTATGTCACACACTGCACTGAGGTTCAGGGGACCTGGGTTATGTCACACACTGCACTGAGGTTCAGGGGACCTTGGTTATGTCACACACTGCACTGAGGTTCAGGGGACCTGGGTTATGTCACACACTGCACTGAGGTTCAGGGGACCTGTGTTATGTTACACACTGCACTGAGGTTCAGGGGACCTTGGTTATGTCACACACTGCACTGAGGTTCAGGGGACCTGGGTTATGTCACACACTGCACTGAGGTTCAGGGGACCTGGGTTATGTCACACACTGCACTGAGGTTCAGGGGACCTGGGTTATGTCACACACTGCACTGAGGTTCAGGGGACGAGGATTATGCAATTCGTGGAAAACTTTTTCGGGTCATGTAGCGGGAGAGAACATTTTGTATCATAGGATGTACTGTACTACTTACCTTCTGCTTGACGATAAAAGGTGAACACTGCAGGGAAACACCGAGCATCTTGTGTGGGTTCCACGATATTGAATCAGCCCTGTTGAGAAAATAAGCCATGAAAATACAAAAACAAAAGGGATGAAAAACGAGTGCATTTAGTTTTGTTTTATTTACAAAGTGTCTTAGCTCATTGATTGGTTAGTGTTTTATACATACTCAATTTCTATGTGGTTAGTGAGGTTAAAGGTACCACTGATTCCCCTGCTAATCAAGGTAAGACTATTCTAATTGTGAGAGACCGCGCTTTCTGTAACAGAGATAGGAAGGTCAGACAAAGAGTGTGCCTCCCAGGAGCTGGTGTTGGGGGAAATAGTCAGCAGGTTGGATAATATTATGGCAGGTAATGGGAACAAGCCCATTATCTCAGTGCTGGGGGTAATGACATTGGGAAGGGCAGGAGACATGAGCTGCTGGATAAGTACAGGTCAGCCGTAGAAGTAGTCAGGTCTATGGAAGGGATCCCAGTCGTATGTAGCATCTTGCCTAGAAGAGGAGAGGGCAATAAATGAATGTCTAGGGCAATTGGTATAAATTGCTGGCTAGACAGGTACTGCAAGGAACTTGCAATCCCATTAATTAATAACTGGGACAAATTCTACGGCAAACGTGATATGTATGCAAGGATTGAGGTTCATCTCTCTGGGGTTGGAGTGGTTGCATTAGCCAATTCGACTGACGGGGGGATGGGGGTGTCACTGATGACTTGTCTGCGACTTTAAACTGATAGATTATAGAGGTATGGATGTTTGTGGAAAACAATCAGGCTGCAGTACAAGGGTTGGAAACAGCAGATGTTACCAGGATACCTCAGGGATATGTTTAAAAGACAATATTGAAAATAGAGTTGCTATTAAAGGCAAACCAATTGCTCGACAAAGAGAGATAGTAGAGGACAACGAGTGACTTGCTCCGTTAAGGTTTACTATACAAATAGTAGGAGTCTAAGAAATAAGATATATGAGCTAAGATTAGTTGCAAGTGTAGGTAATATAGATATTGTTAGGTAAGACACATATGCAACAGTTAGGTATCTTTATTATGAAACGTTTCGCCTACACAGTAGGCTTCTTCAGTCAAGTACAGAAAAGTTGATAGAAGCGGAAGATACTTGAAGACGATGTAATCAGTCCATCACCCTTAAAGTTTTGAGGTGGTCGGTCCCTCAGTCTGGAGAAGAGCATTGTTCCATAGTATGAAACAATAGGGGAAGAAGTGACAGGATGGAGCTTTTTATAGCGCCAAGAGGTGAGACGTAGGCCACTAGGAGAGGTAAGAACTCAGATGTTGAGAAGTCAGGTCCCTCTCAAATCCAGAGGAACGAACTCCCGAGTACCGTCATAGAAGCTAAGACCTTGTGTAGTTTTAAAAATAGGTTAGTGGGTGTGGGTGGGTGTGAGTTGGACCTGACTAGCTTGTGCTACTAGGTCAGATGCCGTGCTCCTCCCTTAAGTGAATGTGACTGACCTGACTAGGCTAAGGCAGTGGACCTGTTCTTAAGTTCTCAGGTGTAACCATGACCTTCATCACCCCTCTCCATAAGTATCTCGAGAGTAGTGAATGCATTCATTTATCTTGGGGTCCACGTGCAAAAATGTGGCCAACTTTACCAGAGATCTGCCTCTGTATCGTAGGGGTTCTTAAAAGGAGATATCGAGGGTTGAAGGTAGACACACTTGTTGGATGGTAACGATATATTGTCAGACTCTGGTAATGGGAGACGGAGCCCAGCCTCTGCCTTGTCCTGCCTATGTCAAACACCGACTGAGGCTGAGGTAGCTAGCTCGGCTCACATTCGAGCTGTATCCCGTGACGTCACACAAACAGTCAAACAAAGCACATGGATGATACTATGATATGCTATACAACACAGGGATCAGCAACTATGCTGACATCTACAACTATTATCTGACACTGCCCACTGTGTAGCACGGAGGTGGGTGGTGGCCCGGTGGCCTGGTGGCTAAAGCTCTCGCTTCACACACGGAGGGCCCGGGTTCGATTCCCGGCGGGTGGAAACATTTCGACACGTTTCCTTACACCTGTTGTCCTGTTCACCTAGCAGCAAATAGGTACCTGGGTGTTAGTCGACTGGTGTGGGTCGCATCCTGGGGGACAAGATTAAGGACCTCGATGACGCACTGACTTTCTTGGGTTATCCTGGGTGGCTAACCCTCCGGGGTTAAAAATCCGAACGAAATCTTATCTTATCTTATCTTGTCTATCTTAACTGAAGTATCTAGGGATGAAGCAGCAGGTTCCTAGTCTCACTCCACACTGACTGAATAGGGATCACTAACCCATAAACCCACAGCCCGTGGCCTGGTGGCTAAAGCTCTCGCTTCACACGGCGAGGATCCAAGTTCGATTCCCGGCAAGGGTAGAAGCATTAGGTGTGTTTCTTTATACCGGTTGTCTATGTTCCCCATCAGTAAAATAGGTACCTGGGTGTTAGTGGACTGGTGTGGGTGGCATCCTGGGACAAAACTGACCTAATTTGCGGGAAATGCTCAGCATAACAAGTGGCTTTCTATATAGTAGTAAATAAAGATATTATTATTATTATTATTATTGTTATTATTATTATTATTATTATTATTATTATTATTATTATTGTTATTATTATTATTATTATTATTATTATTATTATTATTATTATTATTATTATCCTCTATTCTTCACAACAGTTCCTGTTTAGCCTTCAGTAAATTCCCCTGACATTCAGGGGGGCGCCACCCTGACATTCAGGGGGGCGCCACCCTGACATTCAGGGGGGCGCCCCGCCCCAAGTCTCGTCACAACAATACAAAACAATTTACATTTCTTTATGCTGTAAAATAATGTAATTTATATTTTTTTTTACCAAAAGGAACTTAAAAAACTTACCTAACCTTATCATAACAAGAACAATTTATTTTAGCCTAACCCAACTAAATATATTTTAGATTTGTTTACAATAATTTAATACTTAACAAACACAGTGAAATATATTTTTTTCGTTAGGTTCAGAATGATTTTGGCGAAATTATTGCATACACAAATTTTCACTTGTCCTATATGGCAAGATGAGCGTTGCTATTTAAGCCAAGATCGCAAGTTCTGCCTATTCGGCACGACATATATATATATATATATATATATATATATATATATATATATATATATATATATATATATATATATATATATATATATATATGTGTGTGTGTGTGTGTGTGTGTGTGTGTGTGTGTGTGTGTGTGTGTGTGTGTGTGTGTGTGTGTGCAAGACAAGAAACGGTGGGTGGAGGTGGAAATCTTTAACTCAAGTACATTTGCACTTCTCAGTGCGTCATCAGGAGCTATGCAATGTTGCAAGGCAGCAACTGAAGGAGTGAGGGGAAGTTTTTTCTCAGAACAGCGCAGTGCAGGTGGGAGCCAGCAGCAGGAACTACACCTACAAACTTCCCCTCACTCCTTCAGTTGCTGCCTTGCAACATTGCATAGCTCCTGATGACGCACTGAGAAGTGCAAATGTACTTGAGTTAAAGATTTCCACCTCCACCCACCGTTTCTTGTCTTGCACACACACACACACACACACACACACACACACACACACACACACACACACACACACACACACACACACACACACATATATATATATATATATATATATATATATATATATATATATATATAATGTTAGTGTGTGTTTTAACCTGCCTCATGGTGAGCGAAAATTGTACAACGCACTAACCTACAGGACCAATCTTACAAGAATCACACACCCAGGTCACCCACCACATATGTCCTCGGATCATGTTACAACACCTAGCTCTGATGGGTGCGTGATTCTTGTAGGACTGTATGGTCCCGTGGGTTAGAGCGTTGTGGAATATGTATGTGTGTGTGTGTACTCACCTAATTGTGGTTGCAGGGGTGGAGACTCAGCTCCTGGCCCCGCCTCTTCACTGATTGCTACTAGGTGCTGTCTCTTTTTGCTCCCTGAGCTTTGTCATACCTCGTCTTAAAACTATGTATGGTTCCTGCCTCCACTACTTCACTTGCTAGACTATTCCTGACAACTCTATGTGTGTGTGTGTGTGTATGTGTGTGTGTGTGTGTGTGTGTGTGTGTGTGTGTGTGTGTGTGTTATTTATATGACTTGATAAAGCTTATCTAGGGACACATTTTCCAAAATAAATGCCGTACATGTGTTGTTCTCACTCAACATTATATGTCAGATTTTGACCAACCTGTGTATTCCTTGCAAGAGATGTTTGTGTGTGTTGGAGAGGATGGCGCTGCCGCCCCAACACGCCTGCAAACATCACCAAAAATCATTGGCAGGCGTTATTAATATTATTAGTAGTAATAATAATGGCAGAATTATCGACACAAATGCAACTAATGTGATATTTTATTGTGCAACGTTTCGCTCTTCAGGAGTGAAATGTTGTCACAATAAAATGCTAAATTAGTTGTATCTGTGTCCTTTTATTATTATTATTATTATTATTATTATTATTATTATTATTATTACATTTATGGGGATACTGAGAACGGGGAAAGTGTGATAATCGGATTGGATCCAAGGGAGTGGAGAATAGTTCCAGTATCTTGGATCAAGAACCCTTCACCGACATCAAGGCAGTTAACTCTCTTGAAAGGTTAAAACAACAAGGGAAAAGGGAGCGAAATTTCCTTTGTGATGTTTATATGGTAGGAACCAGAGTCAGCTTGAGGACTTACGTCAGCATGGAGCCACAGTCCTTCCTCCTGACACACGTCAGCGATCTCCTCTAGTGGGTCGAAGGCTCCCAATACAGTGGTTCCTGCAGTGGCGCCCACGAAGAACGGTTCCCCGCCCCTCTCCCTAGCTTCTTTCACCGCCTTCCTCAGTGCCTGGGGTAGCATTCTGCCGTAGGTATCTGTCTCCACTGACACCACATTGTCGGTACCCAAGCCCAGCCACACTGCACCTTTCTTGAAGGAGTAGTGACTCTGTAGGATGAGACAACCACACACAAGACAGCTAGTAATTACTATTACTGCTATTTGATGATGATACTCATATTACTGCCACCAACTAGCGCCACGGAGGCTCGTGGCCTGGTGGGTACAGCTCTCGCTTCACACGGTCAGGGTAGAAACATTGGGCGTCTTTTCCTACACCGGTTGTCTATGTTCACCCATCAGTAAAATGGGTACCTGGGTGATAATCGACTGGTGTGGGTCGCATCCTGGGACAAAAATTGAGCTGATTTGCCCGAAATGATCTGAATAACAAGCGACTTTCTGTAAAGTAGTAAGTCATTGATATCAGATAGGCCTGTATATCTTGTACATGTACTTGTAGAAATAATGATATTATTATTATTATTATTATTATTATTATTATTATCACCACTTCATATATTAATGATCTATAGTTATTACTGGTGCCTAATGGTATTATAATGTGTGTGTGTGTGTGTGTGTGTGTGTGTGTGTGTGTACTCACCTATTTGTGGATACAGGGGTCGAGTCATAGCTCCTGGCTCTGCCTCTTCACTGACTGCTACTAGGTTCTCTCTCTTCCTGCTCCATGAGCAGGAAGAGAGTCAGAAGTGGCTATTCCACTTCTGACAACTCTGCGATTGAAGAAATACTTCCTAACATCCCCTTGACTCATCTGAGTCTTCAACTTCCAATTGTGACCCCTTGTTTCTGTGTCCCATCTCTGGAACATCCTGTCTTTGTCCACCTTGTCAATGCCTAGCAGTATTTTATATGTCGTTATCATGTCTCCCATGACCCTCCTGTCCTCCAGTGTTGTCAGGCCGATTTCCCTTAACATTTCTTCGTAGGACAATCCCCTTAGCTCTGGGACTAGCCTTGTTGCAAACCTTTGCACTTTCTCTAATTTCTTGACGTGCTTCACCAGGTGTGGATTCCAAATTGATGCTGCATACTCCAATATGGGCCTGACGTATATTAAGTGCAGAGTCTTCAACGATTCCTTACTGAGGTATCGGAACGCTATTTTTAGGTTTGCCAGACGCCCATATGCTGCAGCAGTTATCTGGTTGATGTGTGCCTCAGGAGATGTGCTTGGTATTATACTCACCCCGGTCTTTGGCCACCTAAACTGTACTCTGTCTGCGGTCTTCTTTGCCCTTCCCCGATCTTCATGACTTTAGATTTGGCAGGGTTAAATTCCAGGAGCCAGTTCCTGGATCAGGCTTGTAGCCTGTCCAGGTCTCTTTGTAGTTCTGCCTGAAACTCGACCGATTTGATTCTCCTCATTTACTTCACATCATCTGCAAACAGGGATACTTCTGAGTCTGTCCCTTCCGTTATGTCATTCACATATACCAAGAACAGCACTGGTCCTAGGACTAACCCCTGTGGAACCCCGTTTGTCACAGGTGCCCATTCTGACACCTTGTCACGTACCATGACTCGTTGTTGCCTCCCTGTCAGGTATTCTCTGATCCACTGCAGTGCCTTTCCTGTTATGCGTGCCTGATCCTCTAGCTTTTGCATTAACCTCTTGTGAGGAACTGTGTCGAAGGCCTTCTTGCAGTCCAAGAAAATGCAGTCTATCCACCCCTCTCTCTCGTGTCTTCTGTCACCTTGTCATGAAACTTCAGTAAGTTTGTGACACAGGATTTTCCTTCCCTGAAACCGTGCTGGTTGTCGTTTATAAGCTTGTGTCACTACTTCGAAAGTAGCTACAAAGTCTCTCTCCCCACTCCAACAGCCTTATCGTACCTCTTCTTAAAGCTATATATGGATCCTGCCTCCACTACTTCACTCCCTGACAACTCTAAGGCTGAAGAAACACTTTTTAACATTCCTATGATTCATCTGAGTTTTCAACATGAGTTGTGTCCCCCTTGTTGTTGTGTCCCATCTCTGTAACATTCTGCCCCTGTCTCCTTGTCAGTTCCTCTCAGTATTTTATATATCGTTATCATGTCCACCCTGTCCCTCCTGTTGTCCAGTATCGTCAGGTTGAGTTCTCTTATCTTCTCCTCATAGGACATACACCTTAGCTCTGGAACTAATCTTGTTGCAAACTTTTGGACTTTGTCTAATTTCTTGACGTGCTTGGCCAGGTGCTGCATACTCCAATATAGGTCTGACGTACACGGTGTGCGGTCTTGAATAACTCCTTACTTAGATATCGAAATGCTATTTTTAGGTTTGCTAGGCGCCCACACACTGCAGCAGTTATTTGGTTGAGGTGCACCTCAGGAGATGTGCTCGGTATGATGCTCACCCCAGGATCCTTTTCCGTAAGTAAGGTTTGCAACTTTTGGCCCCTGAGCTTGTATTCCGTCTGCTCTCTTCTTTGACCTTCCCCAAGCTTAATGACTCTGCACTTGGATCAGGCTTTGCAGCTTGAATCATTCCCTTCTGTCATGTCACTCATTTATATACCAAACAGCACCGGACCTAGTACTGACCCTTGTGGAACCCCACTCGACACATGCGCCCACTCTGACACCTCGTCATGTTCCGTTACTCGTTGTTCCCTTCCTGTCAGGTATTAGACTGAAGAAGCCACTGGCTGGCAGAATGTTTCATTCCATAGATCTTTTTACTCTAAGGAGATTGCTAGTCTCTGTTCCTTATTCTTTTCCGGACTTTATACTTCAGTTCCGACCTTTCACTTACTAATATTTAATAATGTTTGATTGGGTGGAATTCCAATAACCATTTGTCTGATTAATCTTGTTCTTTATCCAAATCTAGTTACTGCTTTTCTCTCTCTCTCCAGTTGATATTCTCCTCGTTATCTTTACATCATCTGTGAAGAGGAATTTATCAGCGGATGTATATTCCACTATGTTGGTCAGATATAACAGAAAATACTTTTCTTAAATTTGATCCTCGTGGAAACCCTCGTTGACGATTATTTTCTGTTTCCTTTCATTATATATTCTTTAATCTGCTGTAGTGTAATAACTCGACTCACGAAATCGTAATGAAACGATTGCAAACAAACCATACCACACAATAAGATTCACCCAACTGGTTGGATGAATCTTATTGTAGGCAGCTGGCCCAGTGGCTAACGCGTCGGTCTGGAGTTTTATAACTCTCTGATCGCGGGTTCTATCCCCGCCCGTAGTATGGTTTGTAGTGTAATAATTGCCATCATTGTCTGCCCCTCTAAACTTTGACTTAATCTCTCGCGCGGTACAGTATCAAGCACCTTGTAGCCCAAGAATATGTAACTTACCCATTCGTCTCTCTCTCTCTTCTCTCACTTCTGTTGCCGTGTCAAAGAATGCAAGCAGGATTACAACTGAATTCATTGTGTAAAGACTTCGTTTCTGGTCTGTTTGTGTCTAACATTAGAAATAATGTTAGGAAAAAAGTAAATATTGAAACCGAATATCATGTGAATGCAGTTAAAAGCCCTAGCAGATCTATAACCAAATACGATAATATGAACGTAAGTATGTGTATGGAGCAACTTGCAATGTGAACAGACTGACTGATGTCGAAGTGACCAGGCTTAGGCTTGGTTGCAAGTACTTCTGGCAGTTTGGGTGACACACAGATAATCAAACCAAATACAAAGTATCTGGCAAACACTATGATCACTATGATTAACTGTGATTAACTGCCTACTTACTGAGAAATATAGACATACTAAAATATGTGATATGCCTAGATACCTTATTAACGAAAATAAGATACCAAACACATTAAAACAAATTTCTCAAATTTGTTTGCAACAGATAAATGAACTGTAGATATAAATCCAAATATACTCGTGTAAACTCTTTTAGGGCCTAGTTCCTAGGCCTACTTTGTATCTATAGGCTTTTGCACTACCTTTCACAGGATGGAAAGGGGGCGCACACTAAACTAGCCACTTAGGTGGTAAAATCTAATCTACTGAAACCTGCTTAGCTACCGAAATATTGGGACCTAGTTCTTGGGAAAATAATTTTTACCTGTAATCTTGGCTAGCGTTATTAGGCTGTGCACAGGTAACTACGACCTACTGGACAAATAGTGTGCAGTAACTACGACCTACTGGACAGATAGTGTGCAGTAACTACGACCTACTGGACAGATACTGTGCAGTAACTACGACCTATTGGACAGATACTGTGCAGTAACTACGACCTACTGGACAGATAGTGTGCAGTAACTACGACCTACTGGACAGATAGTGTGCAGTAACTACGACCTACTGGACAGATAGTGTGCAGTAACAACGACGTACTGGACAGATAGTGTGCAGTAACTACGACCTACTGGACAGATAGTGTGCAGTAACTACGACCTACTGGACAGATACTGTGCAGTAACTACGACCTACTGGACAGATAGTGTGCAGTAACTACGACCTACTGGACAGATAGTGTGCAGTAACTACGACCTACTGGACAGATAGTGTGCAGTAACTACGACCTACTGGACAGATAGTGTGCAGCAACAACGACGTACTGGACAGATAGTGTGCAGTAACTACGACCTACTGGACAGATAGTGTGCAGTAACTACGACCTACTGGACAGATAGTGTGCAGTAACTACGACCTACTGGACAGATACTGTGCAGTAACTACGACCTACTGGACAGATACTGTGCAGTAACTACGACCTACTGGACAGATAGTGTGCAGTAACTACGACCTACTGGACAGATAGTGTGCAGTAACTACGACCTACTGGACAGATAGTGTGCAGTAACAACGACGTACTGGACAGATAGTGTGCAGTAACTACGACCTACTGGACAGATAGTGTGCAGTAACTACGACCCACTGGACAGATACTGTGCAGTAACTACGACCTACTGGACAGATACTGTGCAGTAACTACGACCTACTGGACAGATAGTGTGCAGTAACTACGACCTACTGGACAGATAGTGTGCAGTAACTACGACCTACTGGACAGATAGTGTGCAGTAACAACGACGTACTGGACAGATAGTGTGCAGTAACTACGACCTACTGGACAGATAGTGTGCAGTAACTACGACCTACTGGACAGATAGTGTGCAGTAACTACGACCTACTGGACAGTTAGTGTGCAGTAACTACGACCTACTGGACAGATAGTGTGCAGTAACTACGACCTACTGGACAGATACTGTGCAGTTACTACGACCTACTGGACAGATACTGTGCAGTAACTACGACCTACTGGACAGATACTGTGCAGTAACTACGACCTACTGGACAGATAGTGTGCAGTAACTACGACCTACTGGACAGATAGTGTGCAGTAACAACGACGTACTGGACAGATAGTGTGCAGTAACTACGACCTACTGGACAGATAGTGTGCAGTAACTACGACCTACTGGACAGATAGTGTGCAGTAACTACGACCTACTGGACAGATAGTGTGCAGTAACTACGACCTACTGGACAGATAGTGTGCAGTAACTACGACCTACTGGACAGATACTGTGCAGTAACTACGACCTAGTGGACAGATAGTGTGCAGTAACTACGACCTACTGGACAGATAGTGTGCAGTAACTACGACCTACTGGACAGATACTGTGCAGTAACTACGACCTACTGGACAGTGTGCAGTAACTACGACCTACTGGACAGATAGTGTGCAGTACCCCCAGCGTCCCCCCCCCCACCACTCTCCCACCACCCGGGGTGCGCGGCAGTACCCCAGCGAGAGTCATACCCACCACTCTCCCACCACTAGACACCTCATCTACCTGTGGTTGTTTGTACCCTTGTACCGGGTCCTAGTACTGTTTTGGCTCACATAATTGGTCAAGAGATTGTAGTTGGTGCCAACGAGATAAAGCCAGTTATGTGAGTTCGCCTAGAAAGCACATTCTTCACGACAACAGTGAATGTCGGAGGCGTCATCACCGCGGGACACCATACACCCGCCACCACCAGTACTCACCGCCCGTCTCCTACTCCCGACTTCAGTGATAATTTTCTTGAGATATTTTTCTTGCATTTAAAGACATTTGCGTGTGTGAGATATTTATAGTAAATTGTTTGTGTACTCTAAACCTTGTGTTTTCAGTGTAAACGCAGTATTTTCTTTGACTCAGTATTTTTAGAATATTTTTTTCAGTGTTTTCACTTATCTTATATTTTTCTGCTGTGTTTTTTCTTTATGCTACTCCTGTCTGTAGTAAGTATTATTGTGTAGTGTACCAGTCAGTCACTCTGTGTGAAGTGATTCATTTTTTTTTTATTGTATTCTTTCAGCGTTGTATTCTGCAGTGATATTTACCGCAGTATACCAAATTTTCCATTTATTTCTATGTGTGTCATTTTTTCGTATGCCAACAGTGTCTCATTCCTCTAATTTTTCGCAGACTGTGTACCATTATTTTTGCCAGCAAAATTTTTGTCGTATCAGTCACAGCAAGATTTTTGTTGTATCAGTCACAGCAGGAATTTGTTGTAAGAATAAATTCATACTGTTGGGTGCTCCGTCACTGTAAGTGTCATATTCCCTGTTTTGTACCTGTGTTTTAATTTTTTCATATTTTTATATTCTTGAACAAATTCACTCTTGATGCAATTTCAATTACTTTTAACGTAAAGTGTTTTCCTTACTCTGTTTGAGTAAATTGTTTTGTCTAATTTACAATTAAGAGTTAAAGTGTTCAATCAGTTTATTTTTTTTTTTTGTTGATCTTCATAATTTTAATTCATTATTTTACCTGAGTTTTCCCAGTGACACTTTATTACTGCAGTGATTATTTCTATACTTTATTTTGTTGAACTGTTCTGCAGTGAATTATTTTCTTTTATTGCTATTTTTATGATTTATAATTTAATTTTGTCTATGCATTCTTAGAAAATACTTACATTTCCCAGTTAACAATTTAATAATTTTATTTTACACTTTCACATTGATTTAAAAATTTAATTAATTTTTTTATTAGCAAGAGTAAAGACAGCTCATTTTGCATTTAATTCAGTCTCCAGTAATATTTTTACTTGTATATTTCAATGTAAATTTTTTTATTTTTGTCAATAGTCCTTTAAATTGAGTTTTCTTTCTTCTTGCAGTGTATTTAGAAATTATTCTGCAGAATTGTTAAGCATTTTCTTCCACTTAAGCTTACTGTGTCATTTCTCTATTTTTTTTGCCTTATGCCCTTGAGTAAGTTCACTGAGATCATGTCCCAGTCACTTTTGAATGTTCACTTAGTGTATCATGCCAGTCAAAGTCAATATGAATCAGTCCTCAGTACCAACATTCCCTTACTGACTGAAAGACAATACCTAGCCCTTGAGCAATGTGTTTGTTCTCACAGCTTGTATCTGAGATTTGTTAAAGTGCTGCGAAATGTGAAGTTCAGATTAAGTTCCTATAGATCCGTGAATTACTTATTAACGTAGCCGAGCGGTCAGGCACTAGTAATACTGTCACTCCTGTCTGGACTCCAGCCACAATATCATGCACGCACGATAGTGCTCTACTATCCTTGCGATGGCGACTTGTTCAAGTATTCGTTCCTTCCCAGGGGACGCTTTGAGAAGAACTTTACTTGCAACGAGTTATGCCATCTCTTGCTGATGCCACAAGCCGTGCAGAAAGACGTTTCTGTGGCTAGTGTGCTCACTTGAGTGTTTGTTGTCCCTTGTGTTTCAGATTGTGATCCCATCCTAGTTGACAGTAATCAGTGCATTGTAAGAAGTTATTTCTCGAGTAACTTCCACGTTGTTAAAGTTTGTAAGTGTAGTTTCTTTACAGTTGATACCTCGTGCCACTGTGTGCGACTCAGAATATCAGCATTGTTTACCGTGTTCATTTCTTTTCTCCTGTGCTTGCAGTTTGAGATAGTAGATTCGTTCTCCCTTGCTCATATTATGTGTTATAGCATTAATTTTTCAACCGGGGGGAGTCATCCACTCCACCGAGTTTGTTCATTCCTCCAGTAAGAAAGAACCGATCCCTTGTGTTCTGGTGATTCGATTCCTGCTCCAGGAAGATCTTATTCTGACTGTGAAGCCACCAGCTCCCATCAGTGACTTTCTCATGAACCAAGAATTACTGTATCGAACAGCCGAGTTGGGTACTCCAAGCAGAAGAGTATACCAGTTAGTAATTCCACAGTCACTAGTGAATGTAGCCTTACAGCTAGTTCACGATGTACCAGGTGTTGCACACCCTGGTATGGATCGTTCAGTAAAACAAGCCAGATTGAAATACTTTTGGCCTCGTATGGCAACTGATATTTCTGAGTATGTTAGGAAATGTAGTGTCTGCATGCAACATAAAGGCAATGCTAATGGTCCTAATCCAATCCAAGTGTATCCAACTACTAGCGAACCTTGGGAAAGAGTTGCGCTAGATTTGTTAACTAATTTCCGATGTTCCCTCCAAGGTAACAAACATCTGTGTGTTATGGTAGACCATTTCACCAGATATTGCGAGTTAGTTCCTATTGCAGATAAGACTGCCGAGACAGTAGCTAAAGCGTTTAAAGAACGCATTATCTGCAGGCATACCACCCCTAAGTCCCTAGTAACAGATAATGGAGGTGAATTCTGTAATGAAATTCTTGAAAATTTGTGTACCTTGTACAAGATCACTAAATCCACCATTGTTCCTCATCATCCTGCCAGCAATGGGTTAGCGGAACGAACCAATAAGAAAGTATTTGATGTATTGAGAGCCACTATCAATCCCAATAGTGAAACTTGGGATGAAGTTATACCTGATGTGCAGTGTGCTATAAATTCTGCTTACAATGTTTCTATAGGTGACACTCCACATTATGCATTGTATGGTGTAGATAAACGTTTGCCTTATGAGTTGTTATATTCTAATCCGAAACCAAATTACAACCCTGATGATTTCGTAGCAACTCGTACCAGCTTAGCTCAAAGTGTTTTTAGAAGAATCCGTGAAACACTTCATAAATCAACAGTTGAATTTACAAGAGTCGCAAATACTCGAGTAAAGCCATCTAAAATCAAAGTAGGTTCGAGAGTTATGTTGACTAATTTTAACAAAACGTCTGCAATGCCAAAGCTTGATCAAAAGTTTGTTGGTCCTTATCGAGTAGTTGAACATATCACTGGTAATAAGTATAAGGTTAGAGAGATTAGTACTGGTCAGTATAAAGAATCGCATTTGGATCATATGAAGTTAGTATGTGATGATAATGATGTTCCAACCCAGACTAATGTGACAGACTCTGACAATCCTCCTGATCCTGTACTCTCTTCCTCTGATACTCAGTCAGACGATCAACCTGAATGTCGTTATTCCCTACGTACACGACAGGTATTGAGAAATCCTCAAGTATCATTTGTAACTTCCAATTCAGATTTGCCTCAAATACAGCATGAGTTAGCCAATGCTATAGAGTTTGATCCCCCTAGAGATGACACCCATTCTGCATATGCCAATCTTACCCTAGCAGAGTTGGGGTTAAATGTAAATAACCTGTATAGATGAATAGTTACAGTATCAAGTTATCAGTATTCAAGAATTTTTTTTTTGTGTTCGTGTTCTCTCCGCATTCTGAGAGTTAACAGTCTAGATTTGCGTGCACCGAATCTGCCTTTCTGTTAAACACTCTTTCTTTGTATATATTCCTTCCTCGGAATCCGTAGATCACACGAATACAGATCGATCGATCAAAATTTTTGTTTTTATCACTTGTAATCTCAATGTTGAGTTCGTTGTTCATTTGTTGAGTTTTAAGTTGTACTATAGTATACCTTGTATTGCATTACAGTTTCAGTTACGTAAGCTTTCATTCCAATGTTCTACTTATGTATCTATAATGTTTCATGTTGTGTACTTTGACATTGTATAGAATCAGCCCAAGCCGTATACCTGCCATCTCTAGTTTGTATTAGTTGTATGTCGGGACGACATACGTTAGCGTCGCCGAGCTCTCAGTAGTAGTAACGTAGTAACCAGTTACCAGTAATCTCAGTAGTAGTAACGTAGTAACCAGTTACCAGTAACCAGTGTCCGTTGACTCACGACCAACCGTCTTGAGTCACGGTCTTCATATTGTGCTGAGCTGACACTATTTCAAAACACCCACTACGGGGTACTGCCCAGCCGCCTAGTCAGTTTGACGAGTGTAACCAAGGAGATAGGTAACGGCTGGCAAGAGCTCTGTTCACATAACAGCAATTATACGTAAAACAGCCTACGTGAGTATTTCTACCCTAATCCACGTATCGAACTCCCACATGATAGTGACTGCCACCCACAACATGAGTATGAGGTGACTACCACCCACAACATGGGTATGAGGAGACTGCCACCCCCAACGTGGGTATTAGGTGACTACCACCCACAACATGGGTATGAGGTGACTACCACCCACAACATGGGTATGAGGTGACTGCCACCCCCAACATGTATATCAGGTGACTACCACCTACAACATGGGTATGTTGTGACTGCCACCCACAACATGAGTATGAGGTGACTACCACCCACAACATGGGTATGAGGAGACTGCCACCCCCAACGTGGGTATTAGGTGACTACCACCCACAACATGGGTATGAGGTGACTACCACCCACAACATGGGTATGAGGTGACTGCCACCCCCAACATGGGTATGAGGTGACTACCACCCCAACATGGGTATGAGGTGACTGCCACCCCAAACATGGGTATGAGGTGACTAACACCCACAACATGGGTATGAGGTGACTGCCACCCACAACATGGGTATGAGGTGACTGCCACCCACAACATGGGTATGAGGTGGCTGCCACCCACAACATGGATATGAGGTGACTGCCACCCTCAACATGGGTATGATGTGACTACCACCCCCAACATGGGTATGAGGAGACTGCCACCCCGAACATGGGTATGAGGTGACTGCCACCCACAACATGGGTATGAGGTGACTGCCACCCCCAACATGGGTATGAGGTGACTACCACCCACAACATGGGTATGAGGTGACTACCACCCACAACATTGGTATGAGGTGACTGCCACCCCCAACATGGGTATGATGTGACTACCACCCCCAACATGGGTATGAGGTGACTACCCCCACAACATGGGTATGAGGTGACTGCCACCCACAACATGGGTATGAGGTGACTGCCACCCACAACATGGGTATGAGGTGACTACCACCCACAACATGGGTATGAGGTGACTACCACCCACAACATGAGTATGAGGTGACTACCACCCACAACATGGGTATGAGGTGACTGCCACCCCGAACATGGGTATGAGGTGACTGCCACCCACAACGTGGGTATGATGTGACTGCCACCCCGAACATGAGTATGAGGTGACTACCACCCACAACATGGGTATGAGGTGACTACCACCCACAACATGAGTATGAGGTGACTGCCACCCACAACATGGGTATGAGGTGACTACCCCCCACAACATGGGTATGAGGTGACTGCCACCCACTACATGGGTATGAAGTGACTGCCACCCCCAACATGGGTATGAGGTGACTACCACCCACAACATGGGTATGAGGTGACTACCACCCACAACATGGGTATGAGGTGACTACCACCCACAACATGAGTATGAGGTGACTGCCACCCACAACATGGGTATGAGGTGACTACCCCCCACAACATGGGTATGAGGTGACTGCCACTCACAACATGGGTATGAGGTGACTGCCACCCACAACATGGGTATGAGGTGACTACCACCCACAACATGGGTATGAGGTGACTACCACCCACAACATGAGTATGAGGTGATTGCCACCCACAACATGGGTATGATGTGACTACCCCCCACAACATGGGTATGAGGTGACTACCACCCACAACATGGGTATGAGGTGACTACCACCCACAACATGGGTATGAGGTGACTACCACCCACAACATGGGTATGAGGTGGCTACCCCACACAACATGGGTATGAGGTGACTACCCCCCACAACATGGGTATGAGGTGACTACCCCCCACAACATGGGTATGAGGTGACTGCCACCTACAACATGGGTATGAGGTGACTGCCACCCACAACATGGGTATGAGGTGACTACCCCCCACAGCATGGTTATGAGGTGACTACCACCCACAACATGGGTATGAGGTGACTACCACTCACAACATGGGTATGAGGTGACTGCCACCCACAACATGGGTATGAGGTGACTACCACCCACAACATGGGTATGAGGTGACTACCCCCCACAACATGGGTATGAGGTGACTACCACCCACAACATGGGTATGAGGTGACTACCCCCCACAACATGGGTATGAGGTGACTACCACCCACAACATGGGTATGAGGTGACTACCACCCACAACATGGGTATGAGGTGACTACCACCCACAACATGGGTATGAGGTGGCTATCCCACACAACATGGGTATGAGGTGACTACCCCCCACAACATGGGTATGAGGTGACTACCCCCCACAACATGGGTATGAGGTGACTACCCCCCACAACATGGGTATGAGGTGACTGCCACCTACAACATGGGTATGAGGTGACTGCCACCCACAACATGGGTATGAGGTGACTACCCCCCACAGCATGGGTATGAGGTGATTACCACCCACAACATGGGTATGAGGTGACTACCACCCACAACATGGGTATGAGGTGACTTCCACCCACAACATGGGTATGAGGTGACTACCACCCACAACATGGGTATGAGGTGACTACCCCCCACAACATGGGTATGAGGTGACTACCACCCACAACATGGGTATGAGGTGACTACCCCCCACAACATGGGTATGAGGTGACTACCCCCCACAACATGGGTATGAGGTGACTACCCCCCACAACATGGGTATGAGGTGACTGCCACCTACAACATGGGTATGAGGTGACTGCCACCCACAACATGGGTATGAGGTGACTACCCCCACAGCATGGGTATGAGGTGATTACCACCCACAACATGGGTATGAGGTGACTACCACCCACAACATGGGTATGAGGTGACTACCACCCACAACATGGGTATGAGGTGACTACCACCCACAACATGGGTATGAGGTGACTACCCCCCACAACATGGGTATGAGGTGACTACCACCCACAACATGGGTATGAGGTGACTACCACCCACAACATGGGTATGAGGTGACTACCACCCACAACATGGGTATGAGGTGGCTACCCCACACAACATGGGTATGAGGTGACTACCCCCGCAACATGGGTATGAGGTGACTACCCCCACAACATGGGTATGAGGTGACTGCCACCTACAACATGGGTATGAGGTGACTGCCACCCACAACATGGGTATGAGGTGACTACCCCCACAACATGGGTATGAGGTGACTACCACCCACAACATGGGTATGAGGTGACTACCACCCACAACATGGGTATGGTGACTACCACCCACAACATGGGTATGAGGTGACTACCCCCACAACATGGGTATGAGGTGACTACCACCCACAACATGGGTATGAGGTGACTACCACCCACAACATGGGTATGGTGACTACCACCCACAACATGGGTATGAGGTGACTACCCCCACAACATGGGTATGAGGTGACTACCCCCACAACATGGGTATGAGGTGACTACCCCCCCACAACATGGGTATGAGGTGACTACCCCCACAACATGGGTATGAGGTGACTACCCCCACAACATGGGTATGAGGTGACTACCACCCACAACATGGGTATGAGGTGACTACCACCCACAACATGGGTATGGTGACTACCACCCACAACATGGGTATGAGGTGACTACCACCCACAACATGGGTATGAGGTGACTACCCCCACAACATGGGTATGAGGTGACTACCCCCCCACAACATGGGTATGAGGTGACTACCACCCACAACATGGGTATGAGGTGACTACCCCCACAACATGGGTATGAGGTGACTACCCCCCCACAACATGGGTATGAGGTGACTACCACCCACAACATGGGTATGAGGTGACTACCCCCACAACATGGGTATGAGGTGACTACCCCCCCACAACATGGGTATGAGGTGACTACCACCCACAACATGGGTATGAGGTGACTACCCCCACAACATGGGTATGAGGTGACTACCCCCCCACAACATGGGTATGAGGTGACTACCACCCACAACATGGGTATGAGGTGACTACCCCCACAACATGGGTATGAGGTGACTACCCCCCCACAACATGGGTATGAGGTGACTACCACCCACAACATGGGTATGAGGTGACTACCTCCACAACATGGGTATGAGGTGACTACCCCCCCACAACATGGGTATGAGGTGACTACCACCCACAACATGGGTATGAGGTGACTACCCCCACAACATGGGTATGAGGTGACTACCCCCCCACAACATGGGTATGAGGTGACTACCACCCACAACATGGGTATGAGGTGACTACCCCCACAACATGGGTATGAGGTGACTACCCCCCCACAACATGGGTATGAGGTGACTACCACCCACAACATGGGTATGAGGTGACTACCCCCACAACATGGGTATGAGGTGACTACCCCCACAACATGGGTATGAGGTGACTACCACCCACAACATGGGTATGAGGTGACTACCACCCACAACATGGGTATGAGGTGACTACCACCCACAACATGGGTATGAGGTGACTACCACCCACAACATGGGTATGAGGTGACTACCACCCACAACATGGGTATGAGGTGACTACCACCCACAACATGGGTATAAGGTAGATGATGTCGTTATTACACTTCACTGTTTATGTTTATCATTTATTTTCCATTTCTCCATCTCTACTTACTTGCTTCCTCTCTCAATCCTCTCTATCTGTTCTTCATTCCATTCCTGTCTCCTCTTTATCCACTCTTTTCTCTCCTCTACACTTAATTCACTTCTCGTTACTTCACACAGTGCTCACACATTGTGGGCTATGGTTCGATCCCAGGTACGGGTGGAACCATCGGGCGTGTTCCCTTAAGCCACCTGCTGTCCCTGTTCACCTAGCAGCAAGTAGGTACCTGGGTGTTAGTCGACTGGTGTGGGTCGCATCCTGGGACAAAATTAGCCTAATTTGCCTCAAATGCTGAGCATAACAAGTGGTTTCTATACAGTAGTATATCACTGATGTCAGTTACGGTCTGTATACCTTGTACATTTACTGGTAGAAATAAAGATTATTATTATTATTATTATTATTATTATTATTATTATTATTATTATTATTATTATTATTATTAATTCCTAACCACTATGCTTTTTTTCACGTCTCACTGTCTGTCTGTCTATCTCTACTCTCTCTCTCCCTCTGTCTATCTCTACTCTCTCTCTCTCCCTCTGTTTGTATCTCTCTGCCTTTGTCTGACTGTCTCTACTCTGTCTTTCTGTCTCTCCCTCTGTCTCTACTCTCTCTCTGTCCTACACACACTCCCTCTCTCACTGTCTCTTTCTCTCTGCTACTCACCTGATCAGAGGTCAACACCACCAGAGGTCTGGTGGACGAAGATCCTTTCAATTTGATGTCTGGGTGTGTGTGATGTCTGGCTAGTACCATCCCATACATGTTGCTGATGCTGCCTCCTGCAACACAGCAACACTGTTATAGTGACTCCTGCAACACTGTTATGGTGACTCCTGCTACACTGTTATGGTGCCTCCTGCAACACTGTTATGGTGACTCCTGCAACACTGTTATGGTGACTCCTGCTACATTGTTATGGTGCCTCCTGCAACACTGTTATGGTGCCTCCTGCAATACTGTTATGGTGACTCCTGCAACACAGCAACACTGTTATGGTGACTCCTGCAACACAGCAACACTGTTATGGTGACTCCTGCAACACAACACTGTTATAGTGACTCCTGCAACACTGTTATGGTGAGTCCTGCAACACAGCAACACTGTTATGGTGACTCCTGCAACACAGCAACACTGTTATGGTGACTCCTGCAACACAACACTGTTATAGTGACTACTGCAACACTGTTATGGTGACTCTTGCAACACAACAACACTGTTATGGTGCCTCCAGCAACACAACAACACTGTTATGGTGACTCCTGCAACACTGTTATGGTGCCTCCAGCAACACAACAACACTGTTATGGTGCCTCCAGCAACACAACAACACTGTTATAGTGACTCCTGCAACACTGTTATGGTGACTCCTGCAACACAACAACACTGTTATGGTGCCTCCAGCAACACAGCAACACTTATGGTGACTCCTGCAACACAACAACACTGTTATGGTGCCTCCAGCAACACAACAACACTGTTATGGTGACTCCTGCAACACAGCAACACTGTTATGGTGACTCCTGCAACACAGCAACACTGTTATGGTGACTCCTGCAACACAACAACACTGTTATGGTGCCTCCAGCAACACAACAACACTGTTATGGTGACTCCTGCAACACAGCAACACTGTTATGGTGACTCCTGCAACACAACAATACTGTTATGGTGACTCCTGCAACACTGTTACGGTGACTCCTGCAACACAACAACACTGTTATGGGGACTCCTGCAACACAGCAACACTGTTATGGTGACTCCTGGAACACAGGAACACTGTCATAGTGACTCCTGCAACACAGAACACTGTTATGGTGACTCCTGCAACACAGCAACACTGTTATGGTGACTCCTGCAACACAACACAGATAATCTCCAGATATGGCGACTCCTGCAACACAACACTTATGGTGACCCCTGCAACACAGAATCACTGCTATGGTGACTCCTGCAACACAGCAACACTGTTATGGTGACTCCTGCAACACAGCAACACTGTTATAGTGACTCCTGCAACACAGCAACACTGTTATAGTGACTCCTGCAACACAGCAACACTGTTATGGTGCCTCCAACAACACAACAACACTGTTATGGTGACTCCTGCAACACAACAACACTGTTATGGTGCCTTCTGTAACACAACACTTATGGTGACTCCTGCAACACAGCAACACTGTTATAGTGGCTTCTGCAACACAACAACACTGTTATAGTGACTCCTGCAACACAGAAACAGTTATGGTGACTCCTGCAACACAGCAACACTGTTATGGTGACTCCTGCAACACAACACTGTTATAGTGACTCCTGCAACACTGTTATGGTGACTCCTGCAACAAGCAACACTGTTATGGTGACTCCTGCAACACAGCAACACTGTTATGGTGACTCCTGCAACACAACACTGTTATAGTGACTACTGCAACACTGTTATGGTGATTCCTGCAACACAACAACACTGTTATGGTGCCTCCAGCAACACAACAACACTGTTATGGTGACTCCTGCAACACTGTTATGGTGCCTCCAGCAACACAACAACACTGTTATGGTGCCTCCAGCAACACAACAACACTGTTATAGTGACTCCTGCAACACTGTTATGGTGACTCCTGCAACACAACAACACTGTTATGGTGCCTCCAGCAACACAACAACACTGTTATGGTGCCTCCAGCAACACAGCAACACTTATGGTGACTCCTGCAACACAACAACACTGTTATGGTGCCTCCAGAAACACAACACTGTTATGGTGACTCCTGCAACACAGAAACACTGTTATGGTGACTCCTGCAACACAGCAACACTGTTATTTACCTGGAGAGAGTTCCGGGGGTCAACGCCCCCGCGGCCCGGTCTGTGACCAGGCCTCCTGGTGGATCAGAGCCTGATCAACCAGGCTGTTGCTGCTGGCTGCACGCAAACCAACGTACGAGCCACAGCCCGGCTGATCAGGAACCGACTTTAGGTGCTTGTCCAGTGCCAGCTTGAAGACTGCCAGGGGTCTGTTGGTAATCCCCCTTATGTATGCTGGGAGGCAGTTGAACAGTCTCGGGCCCCTGACACTTATTGTATGGTCTCTTAACGTGCTAGCGACACCCTTGCTTTTCATTGGGGGGATGTTGCATCGTCTGCCAAGTCTTTTGCTTTCGTAGTGAGTGATTTTCGTGTGCAAGTTCGGTACTAGTCCCTCTAGGATTTTCCAGGTGTATATAATCATGTATCTCTCCCGCCTGCGTTCCAGGGAATACAGGTTCAGGAACCTCAAGTGCTCCCAGTAATTGAGGTGTTTTATCTCCGTTATGCGCGCCGTGAAGGTTCTCTGTACATTTTCTAGGTCGGCAATTTCAACTGCCTTGAAAGGTGTTATGGTGTTATGGTGTTATGGTGTTATGGTGACTCCTGCAACACAACAACACACAACACTGTTATGGTGCCTCCAGCAACACAACAACACTGTTATGGTGACTCCTGCAACACAGCAACACTGTTATGGTGACTCCTGCAACACAACAATACTGTTATGGTGACTCCTGCAACACAGCAACACTGTTATGGTGACTCCTGCAACACAGCAACACTGTTATGGTGACTCCTGCAACACAACAACACTGTTATGGTGCCTCCAGCTACACAACAACACTGTTATAGTGACTCCTGCATCACAGCAACACTGTTATGGGGACTCCTGCAACACTGTTATGGTGACTCCTGGAACACTGTTATGGTGACTCCTGGAACACAGCAACACTGTTATAGTGACTCCTGCAACACAGCAACACTGTTATGGTGACTCCTGCACCACAGCAACACTGTTATGGTGACTCCTGCAACACTGTTATGGTGACTCCTGCAACACAGCAACACTGTTATAGTGACTCCTGCAACACAACACTTATGGTGACTCCTGCAACACAGCAACACTGTTATGGTGACTCCTGCAACACAGCAACACTGTTATAGTGACTCCTGCAACACAGCAACACTGTTATAGTGACTCCTGCCACACAGCAACACTGTTATAGTGACTCCTACAACACAACAACACTGTTATGGTGCCTCCAACAACACAACAACACTGTTATGGTGACTCCTGCAACACAACACTGTTATGGTGCCTTCTGTAACACAACACTTTTGGTGACTCCTGCAACACAGCAACACTGTTATAGTGACTCCTGCAACACAACAACACTGTAATAGTGACTCCTGCAACACAGAAACACTATTATGGTGACTCCTGCAACACAGCAACACTGTTATGGTGACTCCTGCAACACAGCAACACTGTTATGGTGACTCCTGCAACACAACAACGCTGTTATGGCAACTCCTGCAACACAACACTTATGGTGACCCCTGCAACACAGAAACACTGTTATGGTGACTCCTGCAACACAGCAACACTGTTATGGTGACTCCTGCAACACAAGAACACTGTTATGGTGACTCCTGCAACACAGCAACACTGTTATGGTGACTCCTGCAACACAGGAACACTGTTATGGTGACTCCTGCAACACAACACTGTTATGGTGCCTCCAGCTACACAACAACACTGTTATGGTGACTCCTGCATCACAGCAACACTGTTACGGTGACTCCTGCAACACAGCAACACTGTTATGGGGACTCCTGCAACACTGTTATGGTGACTCCTGGAACACAGCAACACTGTTATAGTGACTCCTGCAACACAGCAACACTGTTATGGTGACTCCTGCAACACAGCAACACTGTTATGGTGACTCCTGCAACACAGCAACACTGTTATGGTGACTCCTGCAACACAACAACACTGTTATGGCGACTCCTGCAACACAACACTTATGGTGACCCCTGCAACACAGAAACACTGTTATGGTGACTCCTGCAACACAGCAACACTGTTATGGTGACTCCTGCAACACAGCAACACTGTTATAGTGACTCCTGCAACACAGCAACACTGTTATAGTGACTCCTACAACACAACCACACTGTTATGGTGCCTCCAACAACACAACAACACTGTTATGGTGACTCCTGCAACACAACACTGTTATGGTGCCTTCTGTAACACAACACTTTTGGTGACTCCTGCAACACAGCAACACTGTTATAGTGACTCCTGCAACACAACAACACTGTAATAGTGACTCCTGCAACACAGAAACACTATTATGGTGACTCCTGCAACACAGCAACACTGTTATGGTGACTCCTGCAACACAGCAACACTGTTATGGTGACTCCTGCAACACAACAACGCTGTTATGGCAACTCCTGCAACACAACACTTATGGTGACCCCTGCAACACAGAAACACTGTTATGGTGACTCCTGCAACACAGCAACACTGTTATGGTGACTCCTGCAACACAAGAACACTGTTATGGTGACTCCTGCAACACAGAAACACTGTTATGGTAACTCCTGCAACACAACACTTTTATGGTGACTCCTGCAACACAACAACACTGTTACGGTGTCTCCTGTAATACAACACTGTTATGGTGCCTCCTGTAATAAAACACTGTTATGGTGCCTCCTGTAATACAGCACTGTTATGGTGCCTCCTGTAATACAACACTTATGTTGCCTCCTGTAATACAACACTGTTATGTTGCCTCCTGTAATACAGCACTGTTATTGTGCCTCCTGTAATGCAACACTGTTATGCTGCCTCCTGTAATACAACACTGTTATGTTGCCTCTTGTAATACAACACTGTTATGTTGCCTCCTGTAATACAGCACTGTTATGGTGCCTCCTGTAATACAACACTGTTATGTTGCCTCCTGTAATACAACACTGTTATGTTGCCTCCTGTAATACAACACTGTTATGTTGCCTCCTGTAATACAACATTGCTGTGTTGCCTCGTGTAATACAACATTGCTATGTTGCCTCGTGTAATACAACATTGCTATGTTGCCTCCTGTAATGCAACACTGTTATGTTGCCTCGTGTAATACAACATTGCTATGTTGCCTCCTGTAATGCAACACTGTTATGTTGCCTCCTGTAATGCAACACTGTTATGTTGCCTCCTGTAATACAACACTGTTATGTTGCCTCCTGTAATACAACATTGCTGTGTTGCCTCGTGTAATACAACACTGTTATGTTGCCTCCTGTAATACAACACTGTTATGTTGCCTCCTGTAATACAACATTGCTGTGTTGCCTCGTGTAATACAACACTGTTATGTTGCCTCCTGTAATACAACACTGTTATGTTGCCTCCTGTAATACAACATTGCTGTGTTGCCTCGTGTAATACAACACTGTTATGTTGCCTCCTGTAATACAACACTGTTATGTTGCCTCCTGTAATACAACATTGCTGTGTTGCCTCGTGTAATACAACATTGCTATGTTGCCTCCTGTAATGCAAGACTGTTATGTTGCCTCCTGTAATGCAAGACTGTTATGTTGCCTCCTGTAATGCAACACTGTTATGTTGCCTCCTGTAATGCAAGACTGTTATGTTGCCTCCTGTAATGCAAGACTGTTATGTTGCCTCCTGTAATGCAACACTGTTATTTTGCCTCGTGTAATGCAACACTGTTATGCTGCCTCCTGTAATACAACATTGATATGTTGCCTCGTGTAATACAACATTGCTATGTTGCCTCGTGTAATACAACATTGCTATGTTGCCTCCTGTAATGCAACACTATGTTGCCTCCTGTAATACAACATTGTTATACTACAACAAAGACGCCGGAGCGTTACATGTCTGTCTTATACATCTACTTGTCGATTTCTGATTACTAATAATATATAAGAGTACCATGTGTCTATACTGTGAATACAGTAACAGAAATACAACCTAACAGTAGTGTAGCTTCATGTGAGTGACTACAATAACAGAAATACAACCTACCAGGACAGAAGATACCTTCACCGTCCAGCCAGCCAAAGAGCTCCACCAGGCGGCCGATAACGAAGCTCTCAACCAGTGTGAACACTGGTGCTGCCTCGTACGTGTGTCTGGAATTATATTTTCTGTTAACGTAAGTAATTATATATATATATATATATATATATATATATATAAATATATATATATATATATATATATATATATATATATATATATATATATATATATATATATATATATATATATATATATATATATATATGTCGTGCTGAAGAGGTAAAACTGGTCAATTAGCAAGAACTCATTTAAAATTAAGTCCTTTCTGAAATTTTCTCTTATACGTTTAAAGATATATTTTTTTCATTAATGTTAATGTAAAAATTTTTAATTTTGCACCAAAAGATTCTTAGAAAACTTACCTAACCTTATTATAACAAGAGCAATTTATTTAAGCCTAACCCAACTAAATATATTTAAAATACGTTTACAATAATTTAATACTAAACAAACACAATCAAATATATTTTTTTCGTTAGGTTCAGAATGATTTTGGCGAAATTATTGCATACACAAATTTTCACTTGTCCTATATGGCAAGATGAGCGTTGCTGTTTAAGCCAAGATCGCAAGTTCTGCCTATTCGGCACGACATATATATATATATATATATATATATATATATATATATATATATATATATATATATAATCGCGAAATGATACAAGATGCAAAACAACCACAGGTGGAGTTAAATATATGTTTATTATGGACACCATACCCATCTTGTGGGTGGTAGTCATACCATACCCATCTTGTGGGTGGTAGTCATACCATACCCATCTTGTGGGTAGTAGTCATACCATACCCATCTTGTGGGTGGTAGTCACACCATACCCATCTTGTGGGTGGTAGTCATACCATACCCATCTTGTGGGTGGTAGTCATACCATACCCATCTTGTGGGTGGTAGTCATACCATACCCATCTTGTGGGTGGTAGTCATACCATACCCATCTTGTGGGTGGTAGTCACACCATACCCATCTTGTGGGTGGTAGTCATACCATACCCATCTTGTGGGTGGTAGTCATACCATACCCATCTTGTGGGTGGTAGTCATACCATACCCATCTTGTGGGTGGTAGTCATACCATACCCATCTTGTGGGTGGTAGTCATACCATACCCATCTTGTGGGTGGTAGTCATACCATACCCATCTTGTGGGTGGTAGTCATACCATACCCATCTTGTGGGTGGTAGTCACACCATACCCATCTTGTGGGTGGTAGTCATACCATACCCATCCTGTGGGTGGTAGTCATACCATACCCATCTTGTGGGTGGTAGTCATACCATACCCATCCTGTGGGTGGTAGTCACACCATACCCATCTTGTGGGTGGTAGTCATACCATACCCATCTTGTGGGTGGTAGTCATACCATACCCATCTTGTGGGTGGTAGTCATACCATACCCATCTTGTGGGTGGTAGTCATACCATACCCATCCTGTGGGTGGTAGTCATACCATACCCATCTTGTGGGTGGTAGTCATACCATACCCATCCTGTGGGTGGTAGTCATACCATACCCATCCTGTGGGTGGTAGTCATACCATACCCATCTTGTGGGTGGTAGTCATACCATACCCATCTTGTGGGTGGTAGTCATACCATACCCATCCTGTGGGTGGTAGTCATACCATACCCATCCTGCGGGTGGTAGTCACACCATACCCATCCTGTGGGTGGTAGTCATACCATACCCATCCTGTAGGTGGTAGTCATACCATACCCATCCTGTGGGTGGTAGTCATACCATACCCATCCTGTGGGTGGTAGTCATACCATACCCATCCTGTGGGTGGTAGTCACACCATACCCATCCTGTGGGTGGTAGTCATAACATACCCATCCTGTGGGTGGTAGTCACACCATACCCATCCTGTGGGTGGTAGTCACACCATACCCATCCTGTGGGTGGTAGTCACACCATACCCATCCTGTGGGTGGTAGTCACACTATACCTATCTTGTGGGTGGTAGTCATACCATACCCATCCTGTGGGTGGTAGTCATACCATACCCATCCTGTGGGTGGTAGTCACACCATACCCATCCTGTGGGTGGTAGTCATACCATACCCATCCTGTGGGTGGTAGTCACACCATACCCATCCTGTGGGTGGTAGTCACACCATACCCATCCTGTGGGTGGTAGTCACACCATACCCATCCTGTGGGCGGTAGTCACACCATACCCATCCTGTGGGTGGTAGTCATACCATACCCATTGTGTGGGTGGTAGTCATACCATACCCATCCTGTGGGTGGTCATACCATACCCATCCTGTGGGTGGTAGTCACACCATACCCATCCTGTAGGTGGTAGTCACACCATACCCATCCTGTGGGTGGTAGTCACACCATACCCATCCTGTGGGTGGTAGTCATACCATACCCATCCTGTGGGTGGTAGTCATACCATACCCATCCTGTGGGTGGTAGTCATACCATACCCATCCTGTGGGTGGTAGTCATACCATACCCATCCTGTGGGCGGTAGTCACACCATACCCATCCTGTGGGTGGTAGTCACACCATACCCATCCTGTGGGTGGTAGTCACACCATACTCATCCTGTGGGTGGTAGTCATACCATACCCATCCTGTGGGTGGTAGTCATACCATACCCATTGTGTGGGTGGTAGTCATACCATACCCATCCTGTGGGTGGTAGTCATACCATACCCATCCTGTGGGTGGTAGTCACACCATACCCATCCTGTGGGTGGTAGTCACACCATACCCATCCTGTGGGTGGTAGTCACACCATACCCACCCTGTGGGTGGTAGTCACACCATACCCATCCTGTGGGTGGTAGTCACACCATACCCATCCTGTGGGTGGTAGTCATACCATACCCATCCTGTGGGTGGTCATACCATACCCATCCTGTGGGTGGTAGTCACACCATACCCATCCTGTAGGTGGTAGTCACACCATACCCATCCTGTAGGTGGTAGTCACACCATACCCATCCTGTAGGTGGTAGTCACACCATACCCATCCTGTGAGTGGTAGTCATACCATACCCATCCTGTGGGCGGTAGTCAAGACATTACAGAGGTACATAATGGGTCCAGGAACTGGGCCCCAAAGTTATGATAGCTGAACAAGGTACTAAGATAATGAACTCGCAAGTTACAAAGGTAAAGAATCAAGTAAGTAAGTAAATTTACTTAAGTTTATACATGGCTACAATCATGAACAAATTATAGAGTAATGAGCAATTCACACGTCCAATTTATCTACGCCTTTCGTGTTGCAATCAACACATCAGGAGGTTGATAAATTAGACACATGTGCAACTCTTGGGTATCTTTATTGAGGAAACGTTTCGCCACACAGTGGCTTCATCAGTCCATACAAAGGAGAATCTTGAAGAACAGGAGGAGAATGAGGTAATCAGTCCCTCAACCTTGAGTCGATGTGGTCAGTCCATCAATCTTGAATAGAATACGGCATACGTGCTGAGAAGCAGCTTATAAACCGTTGGCAGGAGAGGTGCAGCAGTCATAGGTCGTGTAACATTTGTTCAATGTTGAAGTAGGTCGTGCCCAAGAATTAGGCAAGCGAAGAATTCCCAAGTATTAAGATCCCAAGAAGTTGCAGTGTCTGACAGGTTTGTAGACGAATGGTTCAGAGAACCGACATGTTGATAAATTAGACACATGTGCAACTCTTGGGTATCGACTCAAGGTTGAGGGACTGATTACCTCATTCTCCTCCTGTTCTTCAAGATTCTCCTTTGTATGGACTGATGAAGCCACTGTGTGGCGAAACGTTTCCTCAATAAAGATACCCAAGAGTTGCACATGTGTCTTATTTATCAACATGTCGGTTCTCTGAACCATTCGTCTACATCAGGAGGTTGCAAAGTTGCACAAATGGGTAGGAAGTCCAGGCAGAATAGTTCAGAGGAACGTTCTAGTCAGAACGTTTCCCTGAACGTATTTACTTGGACTTCCCACTGATATCTGCAGCACTGCAAGCTCCTGATGATGCATTGATGGCCACACGAGAGGCCTAGAGCTATCTTTCAACTCCCCCCAGTGGTTTTTTTGCACACACATTAGAGAGAAGATGATGCCAAAATTTTGGCAAATATCGATAATTTTCCCTATACGATTAATTTCGAAATTATAAGAACACGTTTAATATACATAAAAATAATTATTGCTGATGAGGTAATTAAATAATACGAGAATATTATTATTAAACAACTTAATTACTCTGAGATGACAATGTCATTAATAATTACTAATTACAGCCACCCATGTGAGGCTTTCAAATTGAAAAAAACAGAAGCATCAATTTCCTGAATCTATCCAAAGATTTGGTCATCTGATGCAGTCATAATCAAAAATCAATTACAAAAACTAAGTCTGACTAATTTTTAGTTACAGTAAACGTGAAAGTAAATTATCTAACACTAACAGTTTTGTTAATCTAATAAGACACACGTCCAACAGTTTGGTATCTTTGGAAATATAAACACAAATGCAGTATAATGTGATCCTTTATTGACAACGTTTCACCCACACAGTGGGTAGATCCGTGTGTGACTTGAAAAAGCCCACTGTGTGGGCGAAACGTTGTCAATAAAGGATCACATTATACTGCATTTGTGTTTATATTTCCATTGTGTCGGTATTTTATACCATTTATTTCCACAGTTTGGTATCTTTATTAAGACACGTTTCGCCTACACGGTAGGCTTCTTTAGTCGAGTACAGGAGAGTCAGCAGAAGCGGTAGAGATGTGAAGACGATGTAATTAATCCATCTGCTGCCTCAACTCTGCTCGAAGTCTACTGTGTAGGTCACTACCATGATAAGAGACAACACAAGAAGTGTCAGGGGTCCAAGACTGTCCAACTGCCTCCCAGCATACATTAGGGGGATTACCAAAAGACCCCTGACTGTCTTCAAGTAGACACTGGACAGGCACCTTAAGTCCGTACTTGACCAGCCGGGTTGTGGTTCGTACGTTGGATTGCATGCAGGCAGCAGTAACAGCCTGGTTGATCAGGCCCTGATCCACTATGAGGCCTGGTCACAGACCGGGCCGCGGGGACGTTAACCCCCGGAACTCTCTCCAGGTATACTCCAGGTATACTCCAGGTATACTCCAGGTATACTCCAGGTATACTTGTCAGTATTGTATACCATTATCACATTAGTTATCTTAACTTCAAATTTTTTAAGCGTGTTGAAAACTAAAAAAAAACTTTTTATTGTTATATCTGGAAATCTAAAATAATATTTGGGAACTTGAGCAACTTCTCTCCATTATCAGACTCGTGGTAGTGGTAAACTCGAGGCTAGTTTTAACCACCTCTCTGTTGAATACCAGCCTGTACAAGCAGTTTATATACTAGTGAAGCCGTGAAACACTTAACCAAACTGCGGCCAGTTGGAACTGGAGGTAGTTGATACTATCTTTGAGCTTACTAGTAGTAAGCTCGAAGATACTATCAACAACACACATGGTGGTAGTAAGTTACTACCACCATTAGAGTCCTCGGATCATGAACAACACCTAGCTCTGCTGGGTGCATGGTGTTTCAAGGATCACTGTACCACTACCATGAGAGTCCTCGGGTCATGAACAACACCTAGCTCTGCTGGGTGCATGGTGTTTCAAGGATCACTGGTTAAGTGATTAAAACGATGTTTATACAGATTATTATTATTATTATTATTATTATTATTATAATTATTATAATCAAAAAGAAGCGCTAAGCCACAAGGGCTATACAGCTGTTTATACAGAGATGGGTGACATCTAGTTGTATCCACAGTTTCAGGAGTAGATACGATGTGGCCTTCAAGGTTAGAGAAATAAGTGCAACTAGTCAGTAAGAGATAAAGTCTAGGAATTACGAGTAAAATTAGATGAGAACATACTCACACGTTAGTGTTGAGAGCCTCTATCAGCCAGGAGGCCGCCAGAGTGACCTCATCAATGCCACCATAGAGTTGGTTGTAGAAGTGACGATGACTTGTGTTGACACTATACTCAAATATCTGCTGCAGCACCTCCTCCGCCTCCTGCAGTGACGACCCATCCGTCCCCACCCTCAGTGCCAGCACCGCCTGGGGTAGGAAGGAGTAAATCAGATCTGTAGGACCCGAATTCCAATAAGTCATTAACATGACTCACGAAATCGTAATGACACGCGACGGTTTGGAGTTTTGAGACTCTGTGACCGCGGGTTCTATTCCCGCCCGTGGTATGGTTTGCAATAAGTCACTTCGTCGGACTTTTTAGGGGGGTTAAACTATGTATGATAACTATACTAATGTGTATTTGACCTAAATAAACTTGCTATGAGTTCCTCTAGCAGTCAGCGATGTCAACACCAAGTAAATACCTGTACAACCTTAAGTAAAAAATACCCGATGTAATACTGTGCAACACAACGTGCAACACAACGTGCAACACAACGCGCAACACAACGTGTAATACAACGTGCAATACAACGTGCAACACAACGTGCAACACAACGTGCAATACAACGCGCAACACAACGTGCAATACAACGCGCAACACAACGTGCAATACAACGTGCAATACAACGTGCAATACAACGCGCAACACAACGTGCAATACAACGTGCAACACAACGCGCAACACAACATGCAACACAACGTGCAATACAACGTGCAACACAACGTGCAACACAACGTGCAACACAACGTGCAATACAACGTGCAATACAACGTGCAATACAACGTGCAATACAACGTGCAACACAACGTGCAATACAACGCGCAACACAATGTGCAATACAACGCGCAACACAACGTGCAACACAACGTGCAATACAACGTGCAATACAACGTGCAACACAACGTGCAACACAACGTGCAATACAACGTGCAATACGTGCAATACAACGCGCAACACAACGTGCAATACAACGCGCAACACAACGTGCAACACAACGTGCAACACAACGTGCAACACAACGTGCAACACAACGTGCAACACAAATGAATATCACACTAACTAAACATAAACAGCACGAGAAAAAATTCCATTCAGGTAGGAAATGACTGGTATAGTGTCAAGGTAACACCTTGACAGTGTCAAGAGTATAGTGTCAAGGTAACACCTTGACAGTGTCAAGAGTATAGTGTCAAGGTAACACCTTGACACTATACTCTTGACACTTTCATAAAGGTTATGTAAGTTTATTCAGGTATACACAAATAGTTACATAGATTATTACATAGCAACATATGTGTAGATAACCTAAGATAACCCCAAAAAGTTAGATAAAGTGACTTATTTTCACTGGGGTCCTGGTATTTCCACTGGGGTCCTGGTATTTCCACTGGGGTCCTGGTATTTCCACTGGGGTCCTGGTATTTCCACTGGCGTCCTGGTATTTCCACTGGGGTCCTGGTATTTCCACTGGGGTCCTGGTATTTCCACTGGCGTCCTGGTATTTCCACTGGCGTCCTGGTATTTCCACTGGGGTCCTGGTATTTCCACTGGGGTCCTGGTATTTCCACTGGGGTCCTGGTATTTCCACTGGGGTCCTGGTATTTCCACTGGGGTCCTGGTATTTCCACTGGGGTCCTGGTATTTCCACTGGGGTCCTGGTATTTCCACTGGGGTCCCGGTATTTCCACTGGGGTCCTGGTATTTCCACTGGGGTCCTGGTATTTCCACTGGCGTCCTGGTATTTCCACTGGGGTCCTGGTATTTCCACTGGGGTCCTGGTATTTCCACTGGGGTCCTGGTATTTCCACTGGGGTCCCGGTATTTCCACTGGGGTCCTGGTATTTCCACTGGGGTCCTGGTATTTCCACTGGGGTGGTGGTATTTCACCAGGATCCTTGAAGGGACGTCTTACACTTATATCTAAGAGGACTCTGGACCTCCATCCAGACAAGTGCAGTCAGATGTGTTAGTACCATTTACACTTTACAAGTGACTAATCACCAAGTCATTCTCAAATATTATTCACAGAACTATTAAAATGCTTAAAAAATCCAGATCATCCATTGTGTGGTGGCGGTGGTGAACATCAACACTGTGACCAGGTCATCAACCTGGCTGGTCTGACACCGGTCTTCTGGGTCAGTGACCTCTGGAATCATCACAAGGCAGGTGACCGAAATTTATCTTCTCTCCATTAAGTACCAGGATGATATCTTGTCTAACCTATGTATGTAATCTATGTTGGTTATTTTTAGGTATGCTCTTAATATACGATAGTAATAATATTAATAATCTTTCTTTTCTTCCAGCGCACCGGCCGTCTCCCACCAAGGCAGGGTGACCAGAAAAAGTGAAAAAAATGATTAAATTTCTCTTCTTTTACATTTAAAAATTCATACAAAAGGGGTTACTAGTCACTTGCTCCCGGCATTTAGTCGTCTCTAACGACACTCATGGCTTACGGAGGAAGGATTCTTCTCCACTTCCCCATGGAGATTATTATTAATAATATTAATATTAATTTGGGTTATACCAATATGTTGTACAGGAATAAATTTGATTTAAAATTCACTATTTAATATATTATTTGTTAAAGAGACTGGGTAATGGGAGGTAATTTATGAATAATTGGCACAGGAATAACTTGTAAACAAGAGTGAGAAACACAGTATTTCGACTGAGACATAATTATGGTAGTGGTTGTCCCTGGGAAGGTTGTAGGGGGGATAAAGTAGGTTTTGAGTGCTAGGAGCTTGAACATCCAACAGGCTTGTGTTAGATCAGAGTGGAGAGAAGCTTACGACGACGTTTCGGTCCGGCTTGGACCATTGACAAAGTCACACTAACCAGAGGTACCGAACGAACGAACGAAAGTTCAGGTAAGATCCCAAATGGGATGAGCGGGGAAGACGGGACAGACGAAGAATAGTGCTGGAGAGGAGTGTTCTTAGTTGTAGACATAGAGCCAGGGCTTAACCCAGCAGCTAAGTCGATCGTGGGACAGACATTGAGAACACACATAGCAGGCTCTTCTGTTGCGACTCCGGTGGGTGAGTGGGGAAGTGTGGACAGACGATGAACAGTCGTGAGAGGAAGGTCTTGAGTTGTAGATGAAAGAGCCAGGGCTAAACCCAGCTGCGTGGCACTGCGAGGCAGTGTAGAGAGGGCATGTTGAGGACATAGAGGAGAGAGCAGACTGCAGACAGTGCTCGCTGACTGATATGCTTCAGGCTGAGGTGAAGAGCTGGTTTGGACGTCAGGTGTTGGGAAGGGTGTTGTGTGTTTGGCTACACTTTGCTGGTGATGGAGCCACTCTTGAGTCTTTTGAAGTCTCTCTTGGACATGTGGAATAGTTGCATTCTGAGGTTGGAGCAGTTCAGATTCGTCACGAGGTTTGGTGCAGGTGAGGTTTGGTGCAGGTGTACTTAACAGCTCCTTCTTTCATTAAGTGGAGCATATCAGCTGCGCTCATTTCGGTTGGGAGGTTGGGGGTGGTGTAGAAGGTTAGAGACCCATTAAAGGCTTGGCTTAGGTAACGGTTGCCTGTGGTTTCTTCTTCGACAACTACTTCGTCGTTGTCCGAGGGTTGTTCATAATGTTCTGGTACTATTTCGTCTTCTGTGACTGTGTTGAGAGGAGGCAGGGAGTGTTGGTCGGTTGTGATTTGTTGGGCTGGTGGTGGGTGGTGAGAGGTGGCAGTAGACGGTGGTGTTGGTTCTGGAGTAGAGTCTTGGTCAGAGATACGAGTAGGACCAGGGGTTGAGGTGAAGTTAACAATGTCTGGAATTAGCTTGAGGAGGTCTTGTGATGGTGGCGAGTCTGGAAAGTTGAAGTTTGGCATGTCGTTCAGGCGAAACAGTTCATTGATTGTTGTGTTGAATGAGCCAGGGTTTGTAGCATTAGTAAGGTGTGTATATATCATACAGTATAGCACCTTGGATGGAACAGCGTCAGGAAGAGCAAGGAGGGACTGGCTGGGTGGAGATGATTGTTGTGTAGCTTGAAGGAGTTCGGTGGTATCTGATTGAATTTTTGCAATGGCGGCGTATGTTGGCGATTTAGGGTTGTTCTTCTTGGTTTCTTCGATGATTTTCTTAGACAGGACTTCTTTACGTAGAGGACATTTTGCTGCAAGGGTGTGGTGAGTACCCCTGCAGTTGAGGCAGGTAGGAGAGGTAGTGGTAGTAGAACATTCCTTGAAGTCATGGCCGTCTTTACCGCAGTTTGTGCAGTACTTTTTCCCTTTCAGAGGACAGTCAGGCGTTGAGTGGTGATAGGAGTAGCAGGTCCAGCATGGCGAGATGTGGGCGAAACGTTCGGGTTCTATGTGACTTGGATGGATATGATAGGAGATAGCTAGGCCGTCAGACAGTGCTCTAGTAGCCATCTCGATGTTGGAGAAGGTTAGCTTGATCATTGTAGAGGCGTTGGGGATTTTGGTGATATGTTCAATCGACGCCCAGGTATTTTGTTCCTCGATAGAGGTCTTGAGATCCTCAGTCGATAAAGAAGTGACGAGTTTGTCCAGCCGTTTGACGAAAACGGAACGTTTCGCCAGCAAAAAAAGGTGAAGGGGAGATGGTGAACTGTCGGTCTCTGAGGGTTTTCATAGAAGTGTCGGCGATCAGCTTTGTGGCTTCATAATCGTCGGTACAGACGACGATGAATGAGTCTTTCGTCGAGTTGATGGCTGTAAATTTAACCTGTAGGCAAGTCTTTACAACGGCAGCAAGGGCAAGTTTAGTAGAGTCATTTATTACTCCACTGTTGGGTTTGATCCTTACACGGTTTGCAAGCATCATGAAGGAGTAAGTCAGGCGCTGGTACGATGACTATAGGTTCCCCTCCCCGACGGGGATCGAAGGAACACTTCTTGAGGTGAGGAGCGACTGTGTCTTACGATGATGTGTTTGGAGTGGAGATCGACCAGTTTCTCCGAAGTATTGAAGAGGACAGGAGGAGCAAGAAATAGAGTAGACACCAGGAACATCTGTAGAGGGAGGAGAGGTATGAACGAGATTAGTGCGAAGAGTGTTAGTCTGGCGGAAGGTAAGCTTGATGTCTAAGGGACGGAGAGAATTGTTGAGGTTAGAAAGACCGGAAATGTAGGGAAGGCAGAGGATAGAAGAGTTCTCATGAGTAGAGAGTTTGGGAGAGAAGAAATTGCGTTTAGCACGTGAGAAGGCAGTCTATGAAATGGGAAGGGTAGCCAAGACGGGAGAACGAATTATGAAGAGTGGAAATTTCTGCTGGAAGGAACTGAGGATCACAGATGCGGAGGGCACGGAGAAAGAGGGAGATAAGAACACTTTTCTTGACAGGGGAAGCATGATAGGAAAAGTAGTGAATGTACATGCCACTGTGCATAGGTTTTCGGTAAATGGAAAAGGAAAAACCTTTATCTGAGCGGTGGACATCAAGGAAAGGAAGCAAGGAATTAGATTCCCATTCAGCTTTAAACTTAATGGAAGGGGCAAGATTATTAAGAGATTCAAGAAAAGGTTGGAAGAGACTGGAGTCATGAGGCCACAGAGCAAAGATGTCATCCACATAGCGGAGCCAGAGTGAAGGTTGCACATCGAGGGTAGGAAGAAGAACAGTCTCGAAGTATTCCATGTAAAGATTAGCAAGGACAGGAGAGAGAGGAGAGCCCATAGCGACACCGAAGGTTTGAGAATAATATTTCCCTTGGAAGGAAAAGGAGTTAGAGTCCACACATAGGCGGATCAGATCAAGAAAGACATCAGTTGGGATAGGGAGATGAAGAAACCCTTCATGGGCCTTCTCTCTAAGGAAATCAAGGACATCATCAAGAGGGACATTGGTGAAGAGGAACTCAACGTCAAGACTAAGCATCTTACAGATTGGGAGAGAGTGAACCCGTTCAATGAAGTCTTGAGAGTGACGGAGGTGGGCAGGAGAAAAAGTACCAAGAAAGGGAGTGAGGGATTTGGCCAGCCAAGAAGCAAGAGAATAAGAGACAGAACCTCTAGAGGATATGATAGGACGAAGAGGAATATCAGGTTTATGAGTTTTGGGAAGGCCATAGAAATAGGGAAGAGAGGGACAGATAACACGAAACCGTTGAACAAGGTCAAAGTCAGGAGGACAGAGGTCGGAGAGAGTCCTTAGTTTTTTGTTGAAAGTTCTCTTGATGCGATCAAGAGGGTTGGAAACGAGAGGAGTGTAGGTGCGTGCGTGAGAGAGCAAGACATCAGCTTTACGGAGGTAATCCTCGCGATCAAGGATAACTACCGAATTACCTTTGTCAGAAGATAGTATGACAATGTTAGTGTTGGATTTAAGAGAAGAAAGGGCAAGTTGGTAACGGCGTGGAAGGTGGTGATTCTTAGAAAACAGACTAACAAGAGCAGGAAGGAGAGCACCACGAAAAGTGGACAAGTCAGGAAGATTACGGAAGCGAGATTGACGAAAGGAATCAAAAGAGCTAATCAGGGAAATACCAGCGCGAGGAGTAGGCGAAGTGGCAAAGGAAAGACCAAAACCAAGAAGTTCAAGCTCATACTGAGAGAGTGAGACAGAAGACAGATTAGTAACACAGTCAGTGAGGGAGAATTTAGAACAAGGGCTAGCTGAGATGAGACGTTGAAGTTTATTCTGTAGTTTAGAAGAATGAATTTGTGCATTCAGGCGAGCAGTGTCAGAGGCAATGGTAGAGAGAAGGTTACAGAGTTCCTGTGGTAGAGCCGCAAAGAGAGCACGTTGACGTTGACGGAAAGTGAAGAAGGCATCTTCAACCTGTGACTTAGTAGAAAGAATGAGCTGTTGAAGTAGGAGACGGGCATGATCAGGAAAGGGAGTGCCCAGTGGGTTGGTTTTCAGGAAGTGGGAGAAGGAAGGTGGCAGAACTTGTTCAGCAAGACAGTCACGTAGGAAGCGAAGCTGACTCTTACGACGCCTGGTAGCAATAAGAGCAGCCTCATAAGATCGAAAGAGAGGTTTAAAAGAGGGAAGAACATTACTACTACTACTACTACCACTACCTCTTCCTGCATATATATAGCCGTCCTGCTCCACCTCTGGTTAGTGTGACTTTGTCAATGGTCCAAGTCGGACCGAAACGTCGTCGTAAGCTTCTCTCTTTAATGTGCGGGTTATTTGTGTATCGTTCCAGTCACGGTATTGTGCCTTTTTTTTTATTTATGGACCCCGCAGTTAAGCGTAATATTCTCTCCAACTTTTTTAATGTTCTTCCTCACTAGCACGTTAAGAGACCATACAATAAGTGTCAGGGGCCCGAGACTGTTCAACTGCCTCCCAGCACACATAAGGGGGATTACCAACAGACCCCTGGCAGTCTTCAAGCTGGCACTGGACAAGCACCTAAAGTCGGTTCCTGATCAGCCGGGCTATGGCTCGTACGTTGGTTTGCGTGCAGCCAGCAGCAACAGCCTGGTTGATCAGGCTCTGATCCACCAGGAGGCCTGGTCACAGACCGGGCCGCGGGGGCGTTGACCCCCGGAACTCTCTCCAGGTAAACTCCAGGTAACTTGTTCAATACCACTGTAACTTGCTCATTATCACTGTAACTTGTTCATTATCACTGTAACTTGTTCATTATCACTGTAACTTGTTCATTACCACTGTAACTTGTTCATTACCACTGTAACTTGTTCATTACCACTGTAACTTGTTCATTATCACTGTAACTTGTTCATTATCACTGTAACTTGTTCATTATCACTGTAACTTGTTCATTATCACTGTAACTTGTTCATTATCACTGTAACTTGTTCATTATCACTGTAACTTGTTCATTACCACTGTAACTTGTTCATTACCACTGTAACTTGTTCATTATCACTGTAACTTGTTCATTATCACTGTAACTTGTTCATTATCACTGTAACTTGTTCATTACCACTGTAACTTGTTCATTATCACTGTAACTTGTTCATTACCACTGTAACTTGTTCATTATCACTGTAACTTGTTCATTATCACTGTAACTTGTTCATTATCACTGTAACTTGTTCATTATCATTGTAACTTGTTCAATATAACTGTAACTTGTTCATTATCACTGTAACTTGTTCATTATCACTAACTTGTTCATTATCACTGTAACTTGTTCATTATCACTGTAACTTGTTCATTATCACTGTAACTTGTACATTATCACTGTAACTTGTTCATTATCACTGTAACTTGTTCAATATAACTGTAACTTGTTCATTATCACTGTAACTTGTTCATTATCACTAACTTGTTCATTATCACTGTAACTTGTTCATTATCACTGTAACTTGTTCATTATCACTGTAACTTGTTCATTATCACTGTAACTTGTTCATTATCACTGTAACTTGTTCATTATCACTGTAACTTGTTCATTATCACTGTAACTTGTTCATTACCACTGTAACTTGTTCATTATCACTGTAACTTGTTCATTACCACTAACTTGTTCATTATCACTGTAACTTGTTCATTATCACTGTAACTTCTTCATTATCACTGTAGCTTGTTCATTACCACTGTAACTTGTTCATTACCACTGTAACTTGTTCATTATCACTGTAACTTGTTAATTATCACTGTAGCTTGTTCATTACCACTGTAACTTGTTCATTATCACTGTAACTTGTTCATTATCACTGTAACTTGTTCATTATCACTGTAACTTGTTCAATATCACTGTAACTTGTTCATTATCACTGTAACTTGTTCAATACCACTGTAACTTGTTCAATACCACTGTAACTTGTTCATTATCACTGTAACTTGTTCAATATCACTGTAACTTGTTCATTATCACTGTAACTTGTTCAATACCACTGTAACTTGTTCATTATCACTGTAACTTGTTCATTATCACTGTAACTTGTTCAATATCACTGTAACTTGTTCATTATCACTGTAACTTGTTCAATACCACTGTAACTTGTTCATTATCACTGTAACTTGTTCATTATCACTGTAACTTGTTCAATATCACTGTAACTTGTTCATTATCACTGTAACTTGTTCAATACCACTGTAACTTGTTCAATACCACTGTAACTTGTTCAATACCACTGTAACTTGTTCATTATCACTGTAACTTGTTCATTATCACTGTAACTTGTTCAATACCACTGTAACTTGTTCATTACCACTGTAACTTGTTCATTACCACTGTAACTTGTTCAATATCACTGTAACTTGTTCATTACCACTGTAACTTGTTCAATATCACTGTAACTTGTTCATTATCACTGTAACTTGTTCAATATCACTGTAACTTGTTCATTATCACTGTAACTTGTTCAATACCACTGTAACTTGTTCAATACCATATCTTTGCGGTCCAGTCCCTGCACCCTCTATAATCCTTTCACTACCACCCATACCACGGGTATGGTGTGACTACCACCCATACCACGGGTATGGTGTGACTACCACCCATACCACGGGTATGGTGTGACTACCACCCATACTACGGGTATGGTGTGACTACCACCCATACCACGGGTATGGTGTGACTACCACCCATACCACGGGTATGGTGTGACTACCACCCATACCACGGGTATGGTGTGCATAATACACAAAATAAACTACTGTGAGAACGGAATTTAGAGGCAACTCTCATGCCACCACCATCCCTGTTACCTAGCAGTCAACAGATAGCTGTTACCTAGCAGTCAACAGATAGCTGTTACCTAGCAGTCAATAGATAGCTGTTACCTAGCAATCAACAGATAGCTGTTACCTAGCAATCAACAGATAGCTGTTACCTAGCAATCAACAGATAGCTGTCACCTAGCAATCAACAGACAGCTGTTACCTAGCAATCAACAGTTAGCTGTTACCTAGCAATCAACAGACAGCTGTTACCTAGCAATCAGCAGATAGCTGTTACCTAGCAATCAACAGACAGCTGTTACCTAGCAATCAACAGATAGCTGTTACCTAACACTCAACAGATAGCTGTTACCTAACAATCAACAGATAGCTGTTACCTAACAATCAACAGATAGCTGTTACCTAACAATCAACAGATAGCTGTTACCTAACAATCAACAGATAGCTGTTACCTAGCAATCAACAGATAGCTGTTACCTAGCAATCAACAGATAGCTGTTACCTAGCAATCAACAGATAGTTGTTACCTAACAATCAACAGATAGCTGTTACCTAGCAATCAACAGATAGCTGTTACCTAACAATCAACAGATAGCTGTTACCTAACAATCAACAGATAGCTGTTTCCTAACAATCAACAGATAGCTGTTACCTAGCAATCAACAGATATCTGTTACCTAGCAATCAACAGATAGCTGTTACCTAACAATCAACAGATAGCTGTTACCTAGCAATCAACAGATAGCTGTTACCTAACAATCAACAGATAGCTGTTACCTAACAACAGATAGCTGTTACCTAACAATCAACAGATAGCTGTCACCTAGCAATCAACAGATATCTGTTACCTAGCAATCAACAGATATCTGTTACCTAGCAATCAACAGATAGCTGTTACCTAGCAATCAACAGATAGCTGTTACCTAGCAATCAACAGATATCTGTTACCTAGCAATCAACAGATATCTGTTACCTAGCAATCAACAGATAGCTGTTACCTAGCAATCAACAGATAGCTGTTACCTAGCAATCAACAGATAGCTGTTACCTAGCAATCAACAGATAGCTGTTACCTAGCAATCAACAGATAGCTGTTACCTAGCAATCAACAGATAGCTGTCACCTAGCAATCAACAGATAGCTGTTACCTAGCAATCAACAGATAGCTGTTACCTAGCAATCAACAGATAGCTGTTACCTAGCAATCAACAGATAGCTGTTACCTAGCAATCAACAGATAGCTGTCACCTAGCAATCAACAGATAGCTGTCACCTAGCAATCAACAGATAGCTGTTACCTAGCAATCAACAGATAGCTGTCACCTAGCAATCAACAGATAGGTGTCACCTAGCAATCAACAGATAGCTGTCACCTAGCAATCAACAGATAGCTGTCACCTAGCAATCAACAGATAGCTGTCACCTAGCAATCAACAGATAGCTGTCACCTAGCAATCAACAGATAGCTGTCGCCTAGCAATCAACAGATAGCTGTCACCTAGCAATCAACAGATAGCTGTTACCTAGCAATCAACAGATATCTGTTACCTAGCAATCAACAGATAACAGATAGCTGTTACCTAGCAATCAACAGATAGCTGTTACCTAGCAATCAACAGATAGCTGTTACCTAGCAATCAACAGATAGCTGTCACCTAGCAATCAACAGATAGCTGTTACCTAGCAATCAACAGATAGCTGTTACCTAGCAATCAACAGATAGCTGTTACCTAGCAATCAACAGATATCTGTTACCTAGCAATCAACAGATAACAGATAGCTGTTACCTAGCAATCAACAGATAGCTGTTACCTAGCAATCAACAGATAGCTGTCACCTAGCAATCAACAGATAGCTGTCACCTAGCAATCAACAGATAGCTGTTACCTAGCAATCAACAGATAGCTGTCACCTAGCAATCAACAGATAGGTGTCACCTAGCAATCAACAGATAGGTGTCACCTAGCAATCAACAGATAGCTGTCACCTAGCAATCAACAGATAGCTGTCACCTAGCAATCAACAGATAGCTGTCACCTAGCAATCAACAGATAGCTGTTACCTAGCAATCAACAGATAGCTGTTACCTAACAATCAACAGATAGCTGTTACCTAACAACAGATAGCTGTTACCTAACAATCAACAGATAGCTGTCACCTAGCAATCAACAGATATCTGTTACCTAGCAATCAACAGATATCTGTTACCTAGCAATCAACAGATAGCTGTTACCTAGCAATCAACAGATAGCTGTTACCTAGCAATCAACAGATATCTGTTACCTAGCAATCAACAGATATCTGTTACCTAGCAATCAACAGATAGCTGTTACCTAGCAATCAACAGATAGCTGTTACCTAGCAATCAACAGATAGCTGTTACCTAGCAATCAACAGATAGCTGTTACCTAGCAATCAACAGATAGCTGTTACCTAGCAATCAACAGATAGCTGTCACCTAGCAATCAACAGATAGCTGTTACCTAGCAATCAACAGATAGCTGTTACCTAGCAATCAACAGATAGCTGTTACCTAGCAATCAACAGATAGCTGTTACCTAGCAATCAACAGATAGCTGTCACCTAGCAATCAACAGATAGCTGTCACCTAGCAATCAACAGATAGCTGTTACCTAGCAATCAACAGATAGCTGTCACCTAGCAATCAACAGATAGGTGTCACCTAGCAATCAACAGATAGCTGTCACCTAGCAATCAACAGATAGCTGTCACCTAGCAATCAACAGATAGCTGTCACCTAGCAATCAACAGATAGCTGTCACCTAGCAATCAACAGATAGCTGTCGCCTAGCAATCAACAGATAGCTGTCACCTAGCAATCAACAGATAGCTGTTACCTAGCAATCAACAGATATCTGTTACCTAGCAATCAACAGATAACAGATAGCTGTTACCTAGCAATCAACAGATAGCTGTTACCTAGCAATCAACAGATAGCTGTTACCTAGCAATCAACAGATAGCTGTCACCTACCTAGCAATCAACAGATAGCTGTTACCTAGCAATCAACAGATAGCTGTTACCTAGCAATCAACAGATAGCTGTTACCTAGCAATCAACAGATATCTGTTACCTAGCAATCAACAGATAACAGATAGCTGTTACCTAGCAATCAACAGATAGCTGTTACCTAGCAATCAACAGATAGCTGTCACCTAGCAATCAACAGATAGCTGTCACCTAGCAATCAACAGATAGCTGTTACCTAGCAATCAACAGATAGCTGTCACCTAGCAATCAACAGATAGGTGTCACCTAGCAATCAACAGATAGGTGTCACCTAGCAATCAACAGATAGCTGTCACCTAGCAATCAACAGATAGCTGTCACCTAGCAATCAACAGATAGCTGTCACCTAGCAATCAACAGATAGCTGTCGCCTAGCAATCAACAGATAGCTGTCACCTAGCAATCAACAGATAGCTGTTACCTAGCAATCAACAGATATCTGTTACCTAGCAATCAACAGATATCTGTTACCTAGCAATCAACAGATAGCTGTTACCTAGCAATCAACAGATAGCTGTTACCTAGCAATCAACAGATAGCTGTCACCTAGCAATCAACAGATAGCTGTCACCTAGCAATCAACAGATAGCTGTCACCTAGCAAGCAGTAAACAGATACCTAGGAGACAGTTTCTAACACCTGTTGCCTTAATTAACTAGCCATAAATAGGTACCTGGGATTTAGCAATAAATGAGAAATAATTGAGTGTTGTGGGTGGCATCCTGGGGAAGGTCCTAAAATATTGTTGGAAAAACAACAAATGACTGACTTCAGTAAGTTATCAATTGTTAACTCTTCAGGGTTAATAATTCAGTAAGTTATCAAGTGTTGTTAACACTTCAGGGTTAATAATTCAGTAAGTTATCAAGTGTTGTTAACACTTCAGGGTTAATAATTCAGTGAGTTATCAAGTGTTGTTAACACTTCAGGGTTAATAATTCAGTGAGTTATCAAGTGTTGTTAACACTTCAGGGTTAATAATTCAGTAAGTTATCAAGTGTTGTTAACACTTCAGGGTTAATAATTCAGTGAGTTATCAAGTGTTGTTAACACTTCAGGGTTAATAATTCAGTGAGTTATCAAGTGTTGTTAACACTTCAGGGTTAATAATTCAGTAAGTTATCAAGTGTTGTTAACACTTCAGGGTTAATAATTCAGTGAGTTATCAAGTGTTGTTAACACTTCAGGGTTAATAATTCAGTAAGTTATCAAGTGTTGTTAACACTTCAGGGTTAATAATTCAGTAAGTTATCAAGTGTTGTTAACACTTCAGGGTTAATAATTCAGTAAGTTATCAAGTGTTGTTAACACTTCAGGGTTAATAATTCAGTAAGTTATCAAGTGTTGTTAACACTTCAGGGTTAATAATTCAGTAAGTTATCAAGTGTTGTTAACACTTCAGGGTTAATAATTCAGTAAGTTATCAAGTGTTGTTAACACTTCAGGGTTAATAATCAAAGTTTTATTCCTTGTGTCAATGGTAGTTATCGTAGAGTGGAACGTTGACCTACAATGGTAGTTATCGTAGAGTGGAACGTTGACCTACAATGGTAGTTATCGTAGAGTGGAACGTTGACCTACAATGGTAGTTATCGTAGAGTGGAACGTTGACCTACAATGGTAGTTATCGTAGAGTGGAACGTTGACCTACAATGGTAGTTATCGTAGAGTGGAACGTTGACCTACAATGGTAGTTATCGTAGAGTGGAACGTTGACCTACAATGGTAGTTATCGTAGAGTGGAACGTTGACCTACAATGGTAGTTATCGTAGAGTGGAACGTTGACCTACAATGGTAGTTATCGTAGAGTGGAACGTTGACCTACAATGGTAGTTATCGTAGAGTGGAACGTTGACCTACAACGGTAGTTATCGTAGAGTGGAACGTTGACCTACAATGGTAGTTATCGTAGAGTGGAACGTTGACCTACAACGGTAGTTATCGTAGAGTGGAACGTTGACCTACAATGGTAGTTATCGTAGAGTGGAACGTTGACCTACAATGGTAGTTATCGTAGAGTGGAACGTTGACCTACAATGGTAGTTATCGTAGAGTGGAACGTTGACCTACAATGGTAGTTATCGTAGAGTGGAACGTTGACCTACAATGGTAGTTATCGTAGAGTGGAACGTTGACCTACAATGGTAGTTATCGCAGAGTGGAACGTTGACCTACAATGGTAGTTATCGTAGAGTGGAACGTTGACCTACAATGGTAGTTATCGTAGAGTGGAACGTTGACCTACAATGGTAGTTATCGTAGAGTGGAACGTTGACCTACAATGGTAGTTATCGTAGAGTGGAACGTTGACCTACAATGGTAGTTATCGTAGAGTGGAACGTTGACCTACAATGGTAGTTATCGTAGAGTGGAACGTTGACCTACAATGGTAGTTATCGTAGAGTGGAACGTTGACCTACAATGGTAGTTATCGTAGAGTGGAACGTTGACCTACAATGGTAGTTATCGTAGAGTGGAACGTTGACCTACAATGGTAGTTATCGTAGAGTGGAACGTTGACCTACAATGGTAGTTATCGTAGAGTGGAACGTTGACCTACAATGGTAGTTATCGTAGAGTGGAACGTTGACCTACAATGGTAGTTATCGTAGAGTGGAACGTTGACCTACAATGGTAGTTATCGTAGAGTGGAACGTTGACCTACAATGGTAGTTATCGTAGAGTGGAACGTTGACCTACAATGGTAGTTATCGTAGAGTGGAACGTTGACCTACAATGGTAGTTATCGTAGAGTGGAACGTTGACCTACAATGGTAGTTATCGTAGAGTGGAACGTTGACCTACAATGGTAGTTATCGTAGATTGGAACGTTGACCTACAATGGTAGTTATCGTAGAGTGGAACGTTGACCTATAATGGCAGTTATTGTAGAGTGGAACGTTGACCTACAATGGTAGTTATCGTAGAGTGGAACGTTGACCTACAATGGTTATCGTAGAGTGGAACGTTGACCTACAATGGTAGTTATCGTAGAGTGGAACGTTGACCTACAATGGTAGTTATCGTTGAGTGGAACGTTGACCTACAATGGTAGTTATCGTAGAGTGGAACGTTGACCTACAATGGTAGTTATCGTAGAGTGGAACGTTGACCTACAATGGTAGTTATCGTAGAGTGGAACGTTGACCTACAATGGTAGTTATCGCAGAGTGGAACGTTGACCTACAATGGTAGTTATCGTAGAGTGGAACGTTGACCTACAATGGTAGTTATCGTAGAGTGGAACGTTGACCTACAATGATAGTTATCGTAGAGTGGAACGTTGACCTACAATGGTAGTTATTGTAGAGTGGAACGTTGACCTACAACGGTAGTTATCGTAGAGTGGAACGTTGACCTACAATGGTAGTTATCGTAGAGTGGAACGTTGACCTACAATGGTAGTTATCGTAGAGTGGAACGTTGACCTACAATGGTAGTTATCGTAGAGTGGAACGTTGACCTACAATGGTAGTTATCGTAGAGTGGAACGTTGACCTACAATGGTAGTTATCGTAGAGTGGAACGTTGACCTACAATGGTAGTTATCGTAGAGTGGAACGTTGACCTACAATGGTAGTTATCGTAGAGTGGAACGTTGACCTACAATGGTAGTTATCGTAGAGTGGAACGTTGACCTACAATGGTAGTTATCGTAGAGTGGAACGTTGACCTACAATGGTAGTTATCGTAGAGTGGAACGTTGACCTACAATGGTAGTTATCGTAGAGTGGAACGTTGACCTACAATGGTAGTTATCGTAGAGTGGAACGTTGACCTACAATGGTAGTTATCGTAGAGTGGAACGTTGACCTACAATGGTAGTTATCGTAGAGTGGAACGTTGACCTACAATGGTAGTTATCGTAGAGTGGAACGTTGACCTACAATGGTAGTTATCGTAGAGTGGAACGTTGACCTACAATGGTAGTTATCGTAGAGTGGAACGTTGACCTACAATGGTAGTTATCGTAGAGTGGAACGTTGACCTACAATGGTAGTTATCGTAGAGTGGAACGTTGACCTACAATGGTAGTTATCGTAGAGTGGAACGTTGACCTACAATGGTAGTTATCGTAGAGTGGAACGTTGACCTACAATGGTAGTTATCGTAGAGTGGAACGTTGACCTACAATGGTAGTTATCGTAGAGTGGAACGTTGACCTATAATGCTAGACAGTGACCAACACTGTACAGTGAATATTGGCCACAAAATAGAGCGAAACACCAACGTCAAAGACCTGGGAGTGATTATGTCGGAGGATCTCACCTTCAAGGACCATAACATTGTATCAATCGCATCTGCTAGAAAAATGACAGGATGGATAATGAGAACCTTCAAAACTAGGGAGGCCAAGCCCATGATGACACTCTTCAGGTCACTTGTTCTATCTAGGCTGGAATATTGCTGCACTCTAACAGCACCTTTCAAGGCAGGTGAAATTGCCGACCTAGAAAATGTACAGAGAACTTTCACGGCGCGCATAACGGAGATAAAACACCTCAATTACTGGGAGCGCTTGAGGTTTCTAAACCTGTATTCCCTGGAAAGCAGGAGGGAGAGATACATGATTATATACACCTGGAAAATCCTAGAGGGACTAGTACCGAACTTGCACACGAAAATCACTCACTACGAAAGCAAAAGACTTGGCAGACGATGCACCATCCCCCCAATGAAAAGCAGGGGTGTCACTAGCACGTTAAGAGACCATACAATAAGTGTCAGGGGCCCGAGACTGTTCAACTGCCTCCCAGCACACATAAGGGGGATTACCAACAGACCCCTGGCAGTCTTCAAGCTGGCACTGGACAAGCACCTAAAGTCAGTTCCTGATCAGCCGGGCTGTGGCTCGTACGTTGGTTTGCGTGCAGCCAGCAGCAACAGCCTGGTTGATCAGGCGCTGATCCACCAGGAGGCCTGGTCACAGACCGGGCCGCGGGGGCGTTGACCCCCGAAACTCTCTCCAGGTAAACTCCAGTCTGACTCTTATATGGTAGACGGTAGACCAGAATGTGATTAATGCTGTGTGTGTGTGTGTGTGTGTGTGTGTGTGTGTGTGTGTGTGTGTGTGTGTGTGTGTGTGTGTGTGTGTGTGTGTGTATGTGTGTGTATGTGTGTGTGTGTGTGTGTGTGTATGTGTGTGTGTGTGTGAGTGTGTGTGTGTGTGTATGTGTGTGTGTGTGTGTGTGTATGTGTATGTGTGTGTGTGTGTGTGTGTGTGTATGTGTGTGTGTGTGTGTGTGTGTGTGTGTGTGTGTGTGTATGTGTGTGTGTGTGTGTGTGTGTGTCTATGTGTGTGTGTGTGTGTGTGTGTGTGTGTGTGTGTGTGTGTGTGTATGTGTGTGTGTGTGTGTGTGTGTGTGTGTGTGTGTGTATGTGTGTGTGTGTGTGTGTGTGTGTGTGTGTGTGTGTGTGTGTGTGTGTGTGTGTGTGTGTGTGTGTGTGTGTGTGTGTGTGTGTGTGTGTGTGTATGTGTGTGTGTGTGTGTGTACTCACCTATTTGTACTCACCTATTTGTGGTTGCAGGGGTCGAGTCACAGCTCCTGGCCCCGCCTCTTCGCTGATTGCTACTAGGTCCTCTCTCTCCCTGCCCCATGAGCTCTATCATACCTCGCCTTAAAACTATGTATGGTTCCCGCCTCCACTACGTCACTTTCTAGGCTATTCCACGGCCTGACTACTCTATGACTGAAGAAATACTTCCTAACATCCCTTTGATTCATCTGAGTCTTCAACTTCCAATTGTGACCTCTTGTGTCTGTGTCCCTTCTCTGGAACATCCCGTCTTTGTCCACCTTGTCTATTCCGCGCAGTATTTTATATGTCGTTATCATGTCTTCCCTGACCCTCCTGTCCTCCAGTGTCGTCAGGCCGATTTCCCTCAACCTTTCTTCGTAGGACAATCCCCGTAGCTCTGGGACTAGTCTTGTTGCAAACCTTTGCACTTTCTTTAATTTCTTGACGTGCTTGACTAGGTGTGGATTCCAAACTGGTGCTGCATACTCCAGTATGGGCCTGACGTAAATGGTATACAGAGTCTTAAACGAATCCTTACTGAGGTATCGGAACGCTATCCGTAGGTTTGCCAGGCGCCCGTATGCTGCAGCAGTTATCTGATTGATGTGCGCCTCAGGAGATATGCTCGGTGTTATGCTCACCCCCAGATCTTTTTCCTTGAGTGAGGTTTGCAGTCTTTGGCCATCTAAACTATATTGTGTCTGCGGTCTTCTTTGCCCTTCCGCAATGTTCATGACTTTTCATTTGGCAGGGTTAAATTCAAGGAGCCAGTTGCTGGACCAGGCTTGTAGCCTGTCCAGGTCTCTTTGTAGTCCTGCCTGATCCTCGTCCGATTTGATTCTTCTCATTAACTTCGCATCATCTGCAAACAAGGACACTTCTGAGTTTATCCCTTCCGTTATGTCGTTCACATATACCAAGAGCAGCACAGGTCCTAGGACTGACCCCTGTGGAACCCCGCTTGTCACAGGCGCCCACTCTGACACCTCGTCGCGTACCATGACACGTTGTTGCCTCCCTGTCAGGTATTCTCTGATCCATTGCAGTGCCTTTCCTGTTATGTGTGCCTGATCCTCTAGCTTTTGCAGTAACCTCTTGTGAGGATCTGTGTCGAAGGCCTTCTTGCAGTCCAAAAATATGCAGTCGATCCACCCCTCTCTCTCTTGTCTTACTTCTGTCACCTTGTCATAAAACTCTAGTAGGTTTGTGACACAGGATTTTCCTTCCCTGAAACCGTGCTGGTTGTCAATTATACACTTGTTTCTTTCCAGGTGCCCCACCACTCTCCTCCTGATGATCTTCTCCATGACCTTGCATACTATACACATTAGTGATACAGGTCTGTAGTTTAGTGCCTCATGTCTGTCTCCCTTTTTAAAAATTGGGACTACATTTGCCATTTTCCATACCTCAGGGAGTTGCCCAGTTTCAAATGATGTGTTGAAGATCTTTGTTAATGGGTCACACAATATCTTTGCTCCCTCTTTAAGGACCCATGGAGAGATGTTGTCTGGTCCCACCGCCTTTAAGGTGTCAAGTTCGCATAGCAGCTTCTTCACCTCCTCCTTGGTTATATGTACCTCATCCAGCACTTGCTGATGTGCCCCCCTGTTTTGATTTCCTGGGGTCCTACTACTTTCCACTGAAAATACCTCTTTAAATCTTGTGTTGAGCTCCTGACATACCTCTTGATCGTTTCTTGTGAATTCCTCATCACCCTTCCTCAGTCTGATTACCTGGTCCTTGACTGTTGTTTTCCTCCTGATGTGGCTGTACAACAGCTTCGGGTCAGTCTTTACTTTTGATGCTATGTCATTTTCATATTGTCTCTGAGCCTCCCTTCTTATCTGTGCATATTCGTTTCTGGCTCTTCGGCTGATTTCTTTATTTTCCTGAGTTCTCTGTCTTCTGTACCTTTTCCATTCTCTAGTACACCTAGTTTTTGCCTCCCTACACCTTCGGGTGAACCAAGGACTCGTTCTGTTCTTCCCATTATTTCTGTTTCCCTTGGGAACAAACCTCTCCTCTGCCTCCTTGCATTTTGTTGCTACATAGTCCATCATTTCTTGTACTGGTTTTCCTGTCAGTTCCCTCTCCCACTGAATGTCTTGAAGGAAGTTCCTCATGCCTGAGTAGTTCCCCCTTTTGTAGTTTGGTTTTTCCCAGCCTATTCCTGCTACTCTCTCCACTTGGAGCTCAACTATGTAGTCGAAGCACAGAACCACATGATCACTAGCTCCCAGGGGCCTTTCATACATGATACCCTCGATGTCCGAACTACTCATGGTGAATACAAGGTCCAGCCTTGCTGGTTCATCCTCTCCTCTCTCTCTCTGGTAGTGTCTCTAACATGTTGATGCATGAGGTTTTCCAGTACCACATCCATCATCTTGGCTCTCCATGTTTCGGGACCCCCATGGGGCTCCAGGTTTTCCCAGTCAATCTCCTTGTGATTGAAATCATCCATAACTAGTAACTTTGCTCCCCCCATGTGTGCTCTCCTGGCCACCTCGGCTAGTGTGTCGATCATTGCTCTGTTGCTCTCATCGTATTCTTCTCTTGGCCTCTTGCAGTTCTGTGGTGGGTTGTACATTACTGCAATTATCACCTTATGTCCCTCAGACTGGATTGTTCCTACTAAGTAGTCCCTTTCGCCCATGCCATCCATTCCTTCCATTTTCTCAAAATCCCACTGGTTTTTAATGAGCAGTGCAACTCCTCCTCCCCCTCTCCTCCCTCTGTCTTTCCTGAGGATTTGGTATCCGGATGGAAAGATTGAATCTGTTATTATTCTGGTGAGTTTTGTTTCTGTGAGTGCTATTATGTCTGGGGATGTCTCTTTGATTCTTTCGTGCCACTCCTCATACTTGTTTGTGTGTGTGTGTGTGTGTGTGTGTGTGTGTGTGTGTGTGTGTGTGTATGTGTGTACTCACCTAATTGTGGTTGCAGGGGTCGAGACTCAGCTCCTGGCCCCGCCTCTTCACTGGTCACCTCTAGGTTCACTCTCTCCCTGCTCCATGAACATTATCGTACCTCTTCTTAAAGCTATGTATGGATCCTGCCTCCACTACATCACTTCCCAGACTATTCCACTTCCTGACTACTCTGTGACTGAAGAAATACTTCCTAACACCCCTGTGATTCATATGAGTCTTCAACTTCCAATTGTGACCTCTATCTCTGTTCACCTTTTCGATTCCTCTTATTATTTTATATGTGGTTATCATGTCTCCCCTGTCCTCCAGTGTCATCATGTCCTACTCTCCTCGTAGGACATGCCCCTTAGCTCCGGGAACAGTCTCGTTGCAAACCTATGCACTTTCTCTAGTTTCCTGGCATGTTTGGTGCTGCATACTCCAATATGGACCTAACGTACATGGTGTACAGTGTCTGTAACGACTCCTTACTGAGATGTCGGAATGTTAATCTTAGGTTCGCTAGTCGCCCATATGCTGCAACAGTTATTTGGTTGATGTGCACATCAGGAGATGTGCTCGGTATTATACACACTCCAAGATCCTTTTCCTTGAGTGAGGTTTGTAGACTTTGACCTTCTCCGATCTTAATGACTTTGCACTTGGTGGGGTTGAACTCCAGAATCCAGTTGTTGGACCAGGTCTGCAGCCTGTCCAGATCCCTGTGTAGTCCTGCCTGGTCCTCCTCCGACTGAATTCTCCTCATCAACATCACTTTGTCCGCAAACAGGGACACTTCTGAGGCTATTCCTTCATTCATGTCGTTCACATACACAAGAAACAGCACCAATCCTAGGACTGACTCCTGTCAATCCTAGGACTGACTACCACTCTCGTTATGTACTATGATTCGCTGATGCTGTCCCATCAGGTATTCTCTGATCCACTGCAGTACCTTCCCTGTTATACCTGCTTAGTCCTCCAGCTTTTGCACTAATCTCTTTTGTGGAACTGTGTCAGAAGCAATCTATCCACCCCTCTCTCTTTTGTCTTACTGCTGTCACTTTGTCATAGAACTCTAGTAGGCTTGTGACACACGATTTCCAGTCTCTAAAGCTGTGCTGGTTTTCGTTTATATGCTTATTCCTTTTTAGGTGGTCCACCACTCTTCTTCTGATAATCTCCATGACATTGCATACCGCACATGTCAGTGACACTGGTCGGTAGTTTAATGCTGTGTGTCTGTCTCCTCTTTTTAAAAATTGAGATTACATTTGCTGTTTTCCATACCTCAGGTACTCACCCTGTTTAATATATGTGTTAAAGATTGTTGTTAGTGGTACACATAGAGCCTCTCCTCCTTCTCTCAGGACCCACGGAGAGGTGTTATCGGCCCCATAGCCTTTGAGTCATCTAGTTCACTTAGCATTCTCTTTACCTCCTTGGTTGTATGTATTGTGTCCAGCACTTGTTGGTGTACCCAACCTCCATCTTTCTGGAGTCCTTTCCCTCTCCACTGTGGCCTGGTGGAAAAAACTCTCACTTCACACGGTGAGGGTCCGGGTTCGATTCCCGGCGAAGGGGTGGAAACGCTGGACGTGTTTCCTTACACCAGTTGCCTATGTTCACCCATCAGTAAAATGGGTACCTGGGTGTTAGTCGACTGGTGTGGGTCGCATCCTGGGACAAAACTGACCTAATTTGCCTGAAATGCTCTGCGTAACAAGCAGCTTTCTATATAGTAGTATGTCATTGATGTCAGCTAGACCTGTATACCTTGTATATGTACTTGTAGTAAATAAAGATATATTATTATATATTAATTAATCTTGTGTTGAGCTCCTCACTAACTTCTCGGTCGTTTCTTGTGAACTCTCCTCCTTCCTTCCTCAGCCTGATTACCTGGTCTTCGATTATTGTTTTCTTCCTGATGTGAGTGTACAACAGCTTTGGGCCAGATTTGGATTTCGCTGCTATGTCATTTTCGTAATGTTGTTGGGCCTCCCTCCTTACCTGTGCATATTCATTTCTTGTTCTTCGACTATGCTCCATGTTCTCCTGGGTCCTTTGCATTCTATACTTCTTCCAGTCTCTAGCACACTTGATTTACCCTCTCTACACCTTTCAGTGAATCAAAGGGCTCGTCCTGGCCTTCTCATTATGTTTGTTAGCCCTTGGGTACCATCCTTTCCTCTGCTTCCTTGCATATTATTGTCATATATTCCATCATCTCATTTACTATTTTCCCTGCCAATTCTCTGTCCCATTGGACCCTCCTGCATGAAATTCCTCATGCCTGTGTAGTCCCCTCTCTTGTAGTTTGGCTTCATTTTCCTTCCTTCGTCTCCACTTGTATCTCTACTGTATTCGAAGCTTAGAACCATGTGATCACTAGCTCCGAGGGGCTTTCATGTGTAATGCTCTCAATATCTGTTTTGCTCAAGATAAATACTAGGTCCAGTCTTGCTGGTTCATCCTCTCCCCTCTCTCTGCTAGTGTCCATAATGTGTTTATGCATGAGGCTTTCCAGTACCACCTCCATGTGGCTCCAGGTTTTCCCAGTTGATTTCTTTGCTCTGCCCACACGGGCCCTTCTGGCCACTTCAGCCAGTGTATCAACCATCTGTTACTCTCATCATATTCTTGTCTTGGCCTCCTGCTATTCTGTGGCGGGTTATACATCACTGCAATCACCACCTTGGGGCCTCCAGTCTGAAGTGTTCCTATTATGTAGTCCCTTGCTTCTCCTCCATCTCCTCTCTCCAACACCTCAAAATCTTATTGGTTTTTGATGAGCAGTGCCACTTCTCCAACCCCCCCGCCCATGTTCTCTCTGTCTTTCCGCAGGATCCAATATCCAGTTGGATCCTGCTCCACTTCTGGTTAGTATGACTTTGTCAATGGTCCAAATCGGACCGAAACGTCGTCGTAAGCTTCTCTCTTTTATGTGCGGGTTATTTGTGTATTGGAAAGATGGCATTTGTTATTCCTGAGAGCTTGGTTTCTGTCTGGTTATGCCTCTGTGATTCTTTCGTGCCACTCCTCCCACTGATTCGTTATACCATTAGCGTTGGTGTACCATATATTCAGTGGTTCTATGAGTGTGCACTCTGCTTCACTCAACTCAGGTTCTCTACTGACTCTAGCCTAGTATCTCTTTCTTGCCCCTTTCATCTCTGCATGCTCTCTCTCAGCTGTTGATATTCTGTCCTCGTTGTCTTGGTCTAGGAACACCCTCTGGTATGCTGTTGATTTTTTTTAGCAGTGGTTTCTCCCACAGGATCTTGTCCCACACCATTTCTGCCCTGAAAATCAGTTTGATTGGCTGATTTCTCCCCTTCAAGTACCCCCTTATTCTCTGAAAGTTTATCTTAGACGTGTTCTCCCCTCCTGTTTGCTTGATGATATTTTCAATCTCTTGTTTTTCTTCCCACCATCTTTCATCATACATCTTCCCTTTGCTCTCCTGAAGCCCGTAGATGAAGATTGAGTTTTCCCTCTTCTCCTCCCATTGCTGTTCCCTCCATATCTCTGGGTCCCATTTATATATAACCATTACCTCCTTTATTAGTTCCTGCACCTCGTGGTGGCCTGGTCATGCCTCCGCATGGGGCCTGTCTCCTCTGCCTGCCCTCACATATGCCTCCTTTCCTGACACATACTGCTGTCCTTGTGCCTCTGTCATTCCTCGACCTTTCCTGGTGGCCTGTTAGGGCCTCAATGTAAGTTTTGTCTCCTTTCTTACCCTTGGACCCCTCGTTTAATATTGGGGTACCTGTTCCAGATGACAACCCTCCTCTTGCTGTTGGTCCTATATCTCGCTTCAGCATGTGTATGTACTCACCTAGTTGTGGTTGCAGAGGTCGAGTCACAGCTTCTGTGTGTGTGTGTGTGTGTGTGTGTGTGTGTGTGTGTGTGTGTGTGTGTGTGTGTGTGTGTGTGTGTGTGTGTGTGTGTGTGTGTGTGTGTGTTTGTGTGTGTGTGTGTTTGTGTGTGTGTTTATGTGATAGATAAATAGATATGAGTGTCACGGAAGTATATGTTCATGAAAGCAAAAGACTCGGCAGACGATGCTAGATCCCCCAATGAAAAGCAGGGCCGCCACTACCACGATAAGAGACAACACAATAGTGTTAGGGGCCTAAGAATGTTCAACTGCCTCCCAGTATACATAAGGGAGATTACCAATAGACCCCTGACTGTCTTCAAGAAATTGCTGGACAGGCACCTAAAGTCAGTACCTGACCAGCCGGGCTGTGGTTCGTACATCGGTTTGCGTGCGGCCAAGAGTAACAGCCTGGTTGATCAGGCCCTGATCCATCACGAGTCCTGGTCACAGACCGGGCCACGGGGGCATTGACCCCCGAAACCTTCTCCGGGTATACTCCAAGTATAATATTCTTGGGAATGGGAGGCCATTAGGTTTGATTCAAGGTCGAAGCTTCCCTTCCTTAGATGAAGAGCCCCTCACCAGTGTGAAGGCACTCACCAGTGTGAAGGTACTCTCCAGTGTGAAGGTACTCTCCAGTGTGAAGGTACTCTCCAGTGTGAAGGTACTCTCCAGTGTGAAGGTACTCTCCAGTGTGAAGGTACTCTCCAGTGTGAAGGTACTCTCCAGTGTGAAGGTACTCTCCAGTGTGAAGGCACTCACCAGTGTGAAGGTACTCTCCAGTGTGAAGGTACTCTCCAGTGTGAAGGTACTCTCCAGTGTGAAGGTACTCTCCAGTGTGAAGGTACTCTCCAGTGTGAAGGTACTCTCCAGTGTGAAGGCACTCACCAGTGTGAAGGTACTCTCCAGTGTGAAGGTACTCTCCAGTGTGAAGGTACTCTCCAGTGTGAAGGTACTCTCCAGCGTGAAGGTACTTTACAGTGTGAAGGTACTCACCAGTGTGAAGGTACTCTCCAGCGTGAAGGTACTCTCCAGTGTGAAGGTACTCTCCAGTGTGAAGGTACTCTCCAGTGTGAAGGTACTCTCCAGTGTGAAGGTACTCTCCAGTGTGAAGGTACTCTCCAGTGTGAAGGTACTCTCCAGTGTGAAGGTACTCTCCAGTGTGAAGGCACTCACCAGTGTGAAGGTACTCTCCAGTGTGAAGGTACTCTCCAGTGTGAAGGTACTCTCCAGTCCAGTGTGAAGGTACTCTCCAGTGTAAAGGTACCCTCCAGTGTGAAGGTACTCTCCAGTGTGACGGTACTCTCAAGGGTGAAGGTACTCTCCAGTGTGAAGGTACTCTCTAGTGTGAAGGCACTCACCAGTGTGAAGGTACTCTCCAGTGTGAAGGTACTCTCCAGTGTGAAGGTACTCTCCAGTGTGAAGGTACTCTCCAGTGTGAAGGTACTCTCCAGTGTGAAGGTACCCTCCAGTGTGAAGGTACTCTCCAGTGTGACGGTACTCTCCAGTGTGAAGGTACTCTCCAGTGTGAAGGTACCCTCCAGTGTGAAGGTACTCTCCAGTGTGAAGGTACTCTCCAGTGTGAAGGTACCCTCCAGTGTGAAGGTACTCTCCAGTGTGACGGTACTCTCCAGTCTGAAGGTACTCTCCAGTGTGAAGGTACTCTCCAGTGTGAAGGTACTCTCCAGTGTGAAGGTACTCTCCAGTGTGAAGGTACTCTCCAGTGTGAAGGTACTCTCCAGTGTGAAGGTACCCTCCAGTGTGAAGGTACTCTCCAGTGTGACGGTACTCTCCAGTGTGAAGGTGCTCTCCAGTGTGAAGGTACCCTCCAGTGTGAAGGTACTCTCCAGTGTGACGGTACTCTTCAGTGTGAAGGTACTCTCCAGTGTGAAGGTACTCTCCAGTGTGAAGGTACTCTCCAGTGTGAAGGTACTCTCCAGTGTGAAGGTGCTCTCCAGTGTGAAGGTACTCTCCAGTGTGACGGTACTCTCCAGTGTGACGGTACTCTCCAGTGTGAAGGTACTCTCCAGTGTGAAGGTACCCTCCAGTGTGAAGGTACTCTCCAGTGTGACGGTACTCTTCAGTGTGAAGGTACTCTCCAGTGTGAAGGTACTCTCCAGTGTGAAGGTACTCTCCAGTGTGAAGGTACTCTCCAGTGTGAAGGTACTCTCCAGTGTGAAGGTACTCTCCAGTGTGAAGGTACTCTCCAGTGTGAAGGTACTCTCCAGTGTGAAGGTACTCTCCAGTGTGAAGGTACTCTCCAGTGTGAAGGTACTCTCCAGTGTGAAGGTACTCTCCAGTGTGAAGGTACTCTCCAGTGTGAAGGTACTCTCCAGTGTGAAGGTACTCTCCAGTGTGACGGTACTCTCCAGTGTGAAGGTACTCTCCAGTGTGAAGGTACTCTCCAGTGTGAAGGTACTCTCCAGTGTGAAGGTACTCTCCAGTGTGAAGGTACTCTCCAGTGTGAAGGTACTCTCCAGTGTGAAGGTGCTCTCCAGTGTGAAGGTACTCTCCAGTGTGAAGGCACTCACCAGTGTGAAGGTACTCTCCAGTGTGAAGGTACTCTCCAGTGTGACGGTACTCTCCAGTGTGACGGTACTCTCCAGTGTGACGGTACTCTCCAGTGTGAAGGTACTCTCCAGTGTGAAGGTACTCTCCAGTGTGAAGGTACTCTCCAGTGTGAAGGTACTCTCCAGTGTGAAGGTACTCTCCAGTGTGAAGGTGCTCTCCAGTGTGAAGGTACTCTCCAGTGTGAAGGCACTCACCAGTGTGAAGGTACTCTCCAGTGTGAAGGTACTCTCCAGTGTGAAGGTGCTCTCCAGTGTGAAGGTACTCTCCAGTGTGAAGGTACTCTCCAGTGTGAAGGTACTCTCCAGTGTGAAGGTACTCTCCAGTGTGAAGGTACTCTCCAGTGTGAAGGCACTCACCAGTGTGAAGGTACTCTCCAGTGTGAAGGTACTCTCCAGTGTGAAGGTACTCTCCAGTGTGAAGGTACTCTCCAGTGTGAAGGTACTCTCCAGTGTGAAGGTACTCTCCAGTGTGAAGGTACTCTCCAGTGTGAAGGTGCTCTCCAGTGTGAAGGTACTCTCCAGTGTGAAGGCACTCAGTGTGAAGGTACTCTCCAGTGTGAAGGTACTCTCCAGTGTGAAGGTACTCTCCAGTGTGAAGGTACTCTCCAGTGTGAAGGTACTCTCCAGTGTGAAGGTACTCTCCAGTGTGAAGGTACTCTCCAGTGTGAAGGCACTCACCAGTGTGAAGGTACTCTCCAGTGTGAAGGTACTCTCCAGTGTGAAGGTACTCTCCAGTGTGAAGGTACTCTCCAGTGTGAAGGTACTCTCCAGTGTGAAGGTGCTCTCCAGTGTGAAGGTACTCTCCAGTGTGAAGGCACTCACCAGTGTGAAGGTACTCTCCAGTGTGAAGGTACTCTCCAGTGTGAAGGTACTCTCCAGTGTGAAGGTACTCTCCAGTGTGAAGGTACTCTCCAGTGTGAAGGTACTCTCCAGTGTGAAGGTACTCTCCAGTGTGACGGTACTCTTCAGTGTGAAGGTACTCTCCAGTGTGAAGGTACTCTCCAGTGTGAAGGTACTCTCCAGTGTGAAGGTACTCTCCAGTGTGAAGGTACTCTCCAGTGTGAAGGTACTCTCCAGTGTGAAGGTACTCTCCAGTGTGATGGTACTCTCCAGTGTGAAGGTACTCTCCAGTGTGAAGGTGCTCTCCAGTGTGAAGGTACTCTCCAGTGTGAAGGTACTCTCCAGTGTGAAGGTACTCTCCAGTGTGAAGGTACTCTCCACGAGGACTCATCCTTCACGACATCAATGATGCTGTTATCAGTGTTGTGATGCTGGTTCAGAAGATAAAAAGAGTACAAACTGTTATCAATATACTCATGGTACTAGAGATTATACACTTAGCTACGTCCACAACAACCAATCTGTAAAAAACAATAAACCTTGAAGCGATTTCATGATTTCTTACATCATCAGTTCTGTGGAAAATAAATTCCCATAATTATACTGTATATTTCTTTTACAATGTAAATATACATTATTAATGCATTACTGTTCTAAATTGTATTTTCAATATAACCAACAGGGTTCCCTCTGCACCTGCGTGGATGTGCGGGGGAGGAGGTCGAGACGGCATCCAGGAGCGGGAGCTTTTTGAATTGAGTGAAGAGACTGGGAAAGCATGGGAACAGGAAATTGGCATTCACGGCGGCCTAAGGATTAATATAGGCCTCACTTCATAATAGGAAGTGTCGTAACTGTTCCTGGTGAAGAGTGAGGGAACGTGATTTACGGGACCACCGTAATAAAGTGGTAAAATTAGTGAATAATGGTAGGACCAGTGGTGACTGACACATCACCATGGCGTGTGTCCTGGGGAAAAATACTCGTGATTCAATCATCACTCATCGGTCTCAGATCTTAATGGAGTGGCCTCCAATGTGTATAATAATTATGAGACATTAAACCGTATGGTGGGCTAAGATGTAATCAATGATAATATCACTAAGTTAAGAGAATGCATGAAGTGAAATAAGTCGCCTTACTTCGAGTGAACAAGTTAGACCTCGTTGTTCCTGTCCCGAGGATAGTGAAGTTTTTATGGAGTCACGACTTCTAAACCGGGACAAACCAATGGATACCTCGTCCTGCTGGAATAAGAACCGTGTCGGTGTAGCAGGACATTGAAATGAGATGGTGAATGGAGGAAATAAGGAGCATCAATCACCCACAGTTAAGTAACCCTTCTAATTATAGCAGACTGATACTGACCAGTTAGGTATGTTGTAATTGGATAGGTTATGGGTGATCCAGCTACATCAAGTGACCACCAGAGAATATCTGGTAAGAGGTGGGATTATGTACAAGTGTTTTTCCTTGATGGATATATCCATGTGTAACCTACCCCCCCCCCCCCATTCAGTTAAACTAATATAATCTATACAGTCCACAATTAATTAGTAGCGCCGTACTTGTGGGTGCTATCCAATTTATACTGGTCTCAGATAGATATGGAGAAGATTGTGAGTGTCGAAGGGACCACCTGCAGTGACCAGGGGTGGTTAAGTTTTCTCACATGTCTACACGGGGTGATTATGGTAAACAATATGGCTGTTGTCTCCCAATGAGATTACTTGTATGCATATAATGTTGAGGTACATACAGATAACCCCCTTTAAAATTTTCCATATCTGCCCGCTGGTCCTTCCTGAACTGGATGCAATCAGTGAAAAAATTAATTGAATTAATTACTTAATAATTAAGTGACTGATTGAAGCAGGTGGGTATAGGGTACACAAATTTAATCGATCGTGTGGTGGATGATAATTAGCCCAATTAATTGCTAGCACATGTGTGGCTAGGATTTATACAAGAGTAAAGTGCAAGAATTACTCTTAGAAGGCGCCTACTTAAGTTGTATAGTCAGTGATTAATAATTCTTTAACCATGACTGGATCTGATGGAGTTAGTGTGGCTGACAAGTCCGTGGATTTTAGAGTAATGAAAGCATCATTACAGGGTATTAAAGGCCATGTGACGAAGGCATACAAGTGCTTGGATTTAATGAATCAAGAAACCGTGAACCCTAATGAATTAAAGTTATATTTAGATGCTTTAGAGAGTAGATTTGAGTGGTACAAATTGTGGTTTAAAGACTGTGAAAGAGATCTGCTGGAGAATTGTGCAGATGGAATGGAAATGAATGTTTTAATTAATCAACATTACGAATTGGAAGAAAAACTGTCTTGTAAAAATAAGGCTTTGAATAAATTAAAGGGTGTAAGCCAGGCAGATGATCACCCTATTAATGCAAAGGGTGTGTTTGCCAAAACCTCCAGAGTACGGTCTGGAGGAAATCAGACTAGGTCGGCAAGAATTAATTGTTCAATTGCAGACCAGTCAGCCAAACAGTTCTAAGGATATAACACATAATGACTCTGAAGTATCTGTCAAGTCTCAAAAGGGAAAAATAATCCCAGTGGTAACAATCATAATTAGGAGTTAAATAGGCACATATCAAGTGATAGGAATCAGTAATAGTGGTTCCTCACATCAAGGTAAGAGGAATAAGTACCTCAGTAAGGGTAACCCAATTAATAAGAGGTCAGGCAAGGAAAAGAGAGACTCTCTCTTCTGCTAGGGTACTCATTTCACTAAGAACTGTAATGCCTATAATTCATGGGATATTAAGGTGGAAAGAATGAAAGAATTTGACAGATTTATCAGATGTCTAGACAATCATAATGTAAAGGATTGTCATACCAAACGGAACATTTGCTATCAATGCAACAAGGAAAGGCACCATACAGTTATGTGCAGGGTTGTATGTAATTCTTACAATAATGGTGACAAAAATGATAATGTTAATAACCCTGACACTACAGTGACTGATGTAAAGGTTGCAGCTAATGGCAATAATGATGGCCTAGCTGAGGTAGCCTTGCCGGTGTTGGATGTAATAATTCAGGATAAAGGGCATAAATCCAAAACCATGCGGCGTCACTCTCCTCAACACTGGTATGGGCCATGTAATATATGGCAGATTACCGCCTACCGCCTAGTAATAATGACTAGAGGAAGTAGTAAATACAGTCACGGTGTCTTACTCATAAAAGGTCAACCCAGTACAAGTATTCTTCTATCGAGAATGATGTTGAACCAGTCTAATTTGTGGGAGCTGGACAGCATAGGGATTAATATAAATGAGGAAAGTCCAAATGATTCCATTACTCAGGAATAATACCTGAAAGATGTTAAATGTGAATCTGGACATTACTGGGTGCGACTTCGGTGGAAGCTCAACCGTCCAGAATTACCTACTACTTATAGGATGGCGTATGGACAGTTAAAGGGCCCAGCTCTGCGAACTGAGCAAGACACCAGAATTGATGACTGCTTATAATGATATAATTAATAAACAGTTAAATAATAAATTGTTCCTACTTCAGGCGATGATAAATGCACACCTTAAGTGCACAGGTGGTCCACTGAGCGAAGTAATTGGGTAAATAATCTTATGTGGACAATTTCCGGGTGTGACATCAACTGAAGAGGAACTAATGAGGATATGTGAAGGGGTTAATGAAATAATGCAAGGTGCAAGGATGCCCCTGAGGGAATGGAACAGTAATTAGTCTATTGTGAGGGATCAATAAATATGGACAGCCCTGGAGTTGAAGTGCCTATATGCAGTAATGTGCTGGGGCTGACTTGGGATACTGAGAGAGACTTGTTATTGTTAAAGTCTCATAATTCCAGTATGCCCAATAAATTAACCCAGAGAGCATAGGCTTAGTGTCACACCTTACAATAAGAGGGAAATTGTTAATACCAGAAGCATGGAAGCTTGAGTGTGCTTTGGATGGAGCCCTACCTGAGGAGTTAACAGGTGGAAAGAATTAATGGGTGATTATGTAAATACCAATGTTGGAGTTCCCAAGCCAGGTGGCCAGTGAAGATGGGAAAATTGTACTCCACGTTATTTAAGTCGTCTAACAACGACGTCCGCCCGGCAACAGTGCGGAAAATAAATTCCCATAATTATACTGTATATTTTTTTTTATAATGTAAATATACATGATTAATGCATTACTGTTGTTCTAAATTGTATTTTGAATAGAACCAACAGGGTTCCCTCTGCACCTGCGTGGATGTGCGGGGGAGGAGGTCGAGACAGGGCATCCAGGAGCGGGAGCTTTTTGAATTGAGTGAAGAGACTGGGAAAGCATGGGAACAGGAAATTGGCATTCACGGCGGCCTAAGGATTAATATAGGCGTCACTTCATAATGGGAAGTGTCATAACTGTTCCTGGTGAAGCGTGAGGGAACGTGATTTACGGGACCACCGTAATAAAGTGGTAAAATTAGTGAATAATGGTAGGACCAGTGGTGACTGGCGCGTCGCCATGGAGTGTGTCCCGGGGAAAAATACTCGTGATTCAATCATCACTCATCGGTCTCAGATCTTAATGGAGTGGCCTCCAATGTGTATAATAATTATGAGACATTAAACCGTATGGTGGGCTAAGATGTAATCAATGATAATAACACTAAGTTAAGAGAATGCGTGAAGTGAAATAAGTCGCCTTGCTCCGAGTGAACAAGTTAGACCTCGTTGTTCCTGTCCCAAGGATAGTGAAGTTTTTATGGAGTCACGACTTCTAAACCGGGACAAACCAACGGATACCTCGTCCTGCTGGAATAAGAACCGTGTCGGTGTAGCAGGACATCGAAATGAGATGGTGAATGGAGGAAATAAGGAGCATCAATCACCCACAGTTAAGTAACCCTTCTAATTATAGCAGACTGATACTGGCCAGTTAGGTATGTTGTAATTGGATAGGTTATGGGTGATCCAGCTACATCAAGTGACCACCAGAGAATATCTGGTAAGTGGTGGGATTATGTACAAGTGTTGTTCCTTGATGGATGTATCCATGTGTAACCTACCCCCCCCCCCTTCATTCAGTTAAACTAATATAATCTATACAGTCCACAATTAATTAGTAGCGCCGTACTTGTGGGTGCTATCCAATTTATACTGGTCTCGGATAGATATGGAGAAGATTGTGAGTGTCGAAGGGACCACCTGCAGTGACCAGGGGTGGTTAAGTTTTCTCACATGTCTACACGGGGTGATTACGGTAAACAATATGGCTGTTGTCTTCCAATGAGATTACTTGTATTCATATAATGTTGAGGTACATACAGATAACCCCCTTTAAAATTTTCCATAAGTTCCTTCGTGTTGTGATAAATCACCAGAGCACTTGGAAGTTCGCTATTTTTCCACAGTGCTTTTTCCTGTACATTGTGATATCACCTGTTTATTGTAATCTTATTGCCTTAAGCTATGTGTATAAAAGCACACCACTGTGCTTACACATCACAGTGGTGTGATGTTTATGCACAGTGGTGTGATGTGTAAGAACAGTGGTGTGATGTACTCACCTATTTGTGCTCACCTATTTGTGGTTGCAGGGGTCGAGTCATAGCTCCTGGCCCCGCCTCTTCACTGATTGCTACTAGGTCCTCTCTCTCCCTGCTCCATGAGCTTTATCATACCTCGCCTTAAAACTATGTATGGGTCCCGCCTCCACTACTTCACTTTCTAGGCCATTCCACGGCCTGACCACTCTATGACTGAAGAAATACTTTCTAACATCCCTTTGATTCATCTGAGTCTTCAACTTCCAATTGTGACCTCTTGTGTCTGTGTCCCATCTCTGGAACATCCCGTCTTTGTCCACCTTGTCTATTCCGCGCAGTATTTTATATGTCGTTGTCATGTCTCCCCTGACCCTCCTGTCCTCCAGTGTCGTCAGGCCGATTTCCCTCAACCTTTCTTCGTAGGACAATCCCCGTAGCTCTGGGACTAGTCTTGTTGCAAACCTTTGAACTTTCTCTAATTTCTTGACGTGCTTGACTAGGTGTGGATTCCAAACTGGTGCTGCATACTCCAGTATGGGCCTGACGTAAATGGTATACAGAGTCTTGAACGAATCCTTACTGAGGTATCGGAACGCTATCCGTAGGTTTGCCAGGCGCCCGTATGCTGCAGCAGTTATCTGATTGATGTGCGCCTCAGGAGATATGCTCGGTGTTATACTCACCCCCAGATCTTTTTCCTTGAGTGAAGTTTGCAGTCTTTGGCCATCTAAACTATATTGTGTCTGCGGTCTTCTTTGCCCTTCCCCAATCTTCATGACTTTGCATTTGGCAGGGCTAAACTCAAGGAGCCAGTTACTGGACCAGGCTTGAAGCCTTTCCAGGTCTCTTTGTAGTCCTGCCTGATCCTCATCCGATTTGATTCTTCTCATTAACTTCACATCATCTGCAAACATGGATACTTCTGAGTCTATCTCTTCCGTTATGTCGTTCACATATACCAAGAACAGCACAGGTCCTAGGACTAACCCCTGTGGAACCCCGCTTGTCACAGGCGCCCACTCTGACACCTCGTCACGTACCATGACTCGTTGTTGCCTCCCTGTCAGGTATTCTCTGATCCATTGCAGTGCCTTTCCTGTTATGTGTGCCTGATCCTCTAGCTTTTGCAGTAACCTCTTGTGAGGAACTGTGTCGAAGGCCTTCTTGCAGTCCAAAAAAATGCAGTCGATCCACCCCTCTCTCTCTTGTCTTACTTCTGTCACCTTATCATAAAACTCTAGTAGGTTTGTGACACAGGATTTTCCTTCCCTGAAACCGTGCTGGTTGTCAATTATACACTTGTTTCTTTCCAGGTGCTCCACCACTCTCCTCCTAATGATCATCTCCATGACCTTGCATACTATACACGTTAGTGATACAGGTCTGTAGTTTAGTGCCTCAAGTCTGTCTTCCTTTTTAAAAATTGGGACTACATTTGCCATCTTCCATACCTCGGGGAGTTGCCCAGTTGCACAGTGATGTGATGTGTAAGAACAGTGGTGTGATGTGTAAGCACAGTGATGTGATGTGTAAGCACAGTGATGTGATATGTAAGCACAGTGATGTGATGTGTAAGCACAGTGATGTGATGTGTAAGCACAGTAATGTGATGTGTAAGAACAGTGATGTGATGTGTAAGCACAGTGATGTGATGTGTAAGCACAGTGATGTGATGTGTAAGGACAGTGGTGTGATGTGTAAGCACAGTGATGTGATGTGTAAACACAGTGATGTGATGTGTAAGCACAGTGATGTGATGTGTAAGCACAGTGGTGTGATGTGTAAGCACAGTGATGTGATGTGTAAGCACAGTGATGTGATGTGTAAGCACAGTGATGTGATGTGATGTGTAAGCACAGTGGTGTGATGTGTAAGCACAGTGGTGTGATGTGTAAGCACAGTGATGTGATGTTTAAGGACAGTGGTGTGATGTGTAAGCACAGTGATGTGATGTGGTGTGTAAGAACAGTGATGTGATGTGCAAGCACAGTGATGTGATGTGTAAGCACAGTGATGTGATGTGTAAGCACAGTGATGTGATGTGTAAGCACAGTGATGTGATGTGTAAGCACAGTGTTGTGATGTGTAAGCACAGTGATGTGATGTGTAAGCACAGTGATGTGATGTGTAAGCACAGTGTTGTGATGTGTAAGCACAGTGATGTGATGTGATGTGTAAGCACAGTGATGTGATGTGATGTGTAAGCACAGTGATGTGATGTGTAAGCACAGTGATGTGATGTGTAAGAACAGTGGTGTGATGTGTAAGCACAGTGATGTGATGTGTAAGCACAGTGATGTGATGTGTAAGCACAGTGATGTGATGTGTAAGCACAGTGATGTGATGTGTAAGCACAGTGATGTGATGTGTAAGCACAGTGATGTGATGTGATGTGTAAGCACAGTGGTGTGATGTGTAAGCACAGTGGTGTGATGTGTAAGCAGTGATGTGATGTTTAAGGACAGTGGTGTGATGTGTAAGCACAGTGATGTGATGTGGTGTGTAAGAACAGTGATGTGATGTGTAAGCACAGTGGTGTGATGTGTAAGCACAGTGATGTGATGTGTAAGCACAGTGGTGTGATGTGATGTGATGTGTAAGAACAGTGATGTGATATGTAAGCACAGTGATATGATGTGTAAGAACAGTGTGATGTGTAAGCACAGTGATGTGATGTGTAAGAACAGTGTGATGTGTAAGCACAGTGATGTGATGTGATGTGTAAGAACAGTGATGTGATGTGTATGCACAGTGATGTGATGTGTAAGAACAGTGTGATGTGTAAGCACAGTGATGTGATGTGATGTGTAAGAACAGTGATGTGATGTGTATGCACAGTGATGTGATGTGTAAGAACAGTGTGATGTGTAAGCACAGTGATGTGATGTGATGTGTAAGAACAGTGGTGTGATGTGTAAGCACAGTGTTGTGATGTGTAAGCACAGTGATGTGATGTGTAAGCACAGTGATGTGATGTGTAAGCAGTGATGTGATGTGTAAGCACAGTGTTGTGATGTGTAAGCACAGTGATGTGATGTGTAAGCACAGTGATGTGATGTGTAAGCACAGTGTTGTGATGTGTAAGCACAGTGATGTGATGTGATGTGTAAGCACAGTGATGTGATGTGTAAGCACAGTGATGTGATGTGTAAGCACAGTGATGTGATGTGTAAGCACAGTGATGTGATGTGTAAGCACAGTGATGTGATGTGTAAGCACAGTGATGTGATGTGTAAGCACAGTGATGTGATGTGTAAGCACAGTGATGTGATGTGTAAGCACAGTGATGTGATGTGTAAGCACAGTGATGTGATGTGATGTGATGTGTAAGCACAGTGATGTGATGTGTAAGCACAGTGATGTGATGTGTAAGCACAGTGATGTGATGTGTAAGCACAGTGATGTGATGTGTAAGCACAGTGATGTGATGTGATGTGTAAGCACAGTGATGTGATGTGTAAGCACAGTGATGTGATGTGATGTGTAAGCACAGTGATGTGATGTGTAAGCACAGTGATGTGATGTGATGTGTAAGCACAGTGATGTGATGTGATGTGATGTGTAAGCACAGTGATGTGATGTGTAAGCACAGTGATGTGATGTGATGTGTAAGCACAGTGATGTGATGTGTAAGCACAGTGATGTGATGTGTAAGCACAGTGATGTGATGTGTAAGCACAGTGATGTGATGTGTAAGCACAGTGGTGTGATGTGTAAGCACAGTGATGTGATGTGATGTGATGTGTAAGCACAGTGATGTGATGTGTAAGCACAGTGATGTGATGTGTAAGCACAGCGATGTGATGTGTAAGCACAGTGATGTGATGTGTAAGCACAGTGATGTGATGTGTAAGCACAGTGATGTGATGTGTAAGCACAGTGATGTGATGTGTAAGCATAGTGATGTGATGTGTAAGCACAGTGATGTGATGTGTAAGCATAGTGATGTGATGTGTAAGCACAGTGATGTGATGTGTAAGCATAGTGATGTGATGTGTAAGCATAGTGATGTGATGTGTAAGCACAGTGATGTGATGTGTAAGCACAGTGATGTGATGTGTAAGCACAGTGATGTGATGTGTAAGCACAGTGATGTGATGTGTAAGGTGAAATAGATTTCTTTCTATTGAAAATCGAAAGAGTAATACTTCCCTAAAGTAGAGTTTCTGGTGAAGGTGATCACTTAGAGGAAGATGGTCAGGGTGTAGCTGACTTAGATTTAGATTTTTTATTTTGACAAATTACGTGGTTGTTCAGAGGAATATAATAGTTGGGTGTACATGTCAAAAGCCCCTCTGTATGCTGACCATTTCCGGCAAACTTAGACGAATTAGAGTGAGTACAGGAGAATTTAACATCTCAGGTTATGCTACATGGTTTTGATAAGTCTAATACAGACTTTTTACACTATTGAATTAGCTAATAAAGATTACAATGTAACAATATTGTGAAACGATAGTGTGGTTATAGTGATGTGCTTGGTGTCTATATGGTATCTATGTGTGAGTTCATTATATTTGTAACTTGTTCAGCTATCGAAACTTTGGGGCAAAGTCCCTGGACCCATTATGTACCTTTGTAATCTCTTGACTACCACCCACAGGATGGGTATGGAGTGGATAATAAAGATGTTAAATTAACTGTATGATTGGTAGGTGTCTGATTCGTAATGATGTGAGCGTGGTGTCCCACACCCGACATTAATGTGTAAGATGTGCTGGAACATCAATGTGAGTTGATGGAAAATAATTTGTTGTGCACCAACTGGGATCAACGTTGTTGACAACTACGACATCGAAGTTCTTGAGAGAGTACTGGAAAACGGCCCTGGAAACAAAACCCTTCAGATGACTGATAAATTGTGAATAACAAATCAACTGCGTCCACTGCCCTGGACACCACTGTGTCCAGGGACACCACTGTGTCCAGGGACACCACTGTGTCCAGGGACCCTGCAAAAAGTGACTCATTTGTACTTGCTACAGTTATTGTAATTCAAGTGCAAAGAAGTGTTTACCTGGAGAGAGTTCCGGGGGTCAACCCCCCCGCGGCCCGGTCTGTGAACAGGCCTCCTGGTGGATCAGAGCCTTATCAACCAGGCTGTTACTGCTGGTTGCACGCAATCCAACGTACGAGCCACAGCCCGGCTGGTCAGGTACCGACTTTACGTGCTTGAAGACAGCCAGGGGTCTATTGGTAATCCCCCTCATGTATGAATATTTGTTTATAAGTAAGTAAGTAAGTAAATTTATTCAGGTATACACAATACAGTTACATAGAATTATCATACATAGCAGCATATGTGTAGAGAACCTAGGATAACCCAAAAAAGTCAGACAGAGTGACTTATTTTTATTGGGGTTTCTATATAAAGGCTGAAGGTTGGTGAAGATCTAATAACCCGACTCACCCATAGATGTAAATCTGATCCTTTACGCCCTTGGCAGGTTTCTCTGTCATATTTCGACGCCCTGGACGGGTTTTACTGTCGTATTTCATCACCCTGGATGGGTTTCTCCTCTCATAATTAGTCGCCTTGGATGGGTTTGCCTGTCAATTTTTGACCCCCCTGGACGGGTTTCCCTGTCATATTTCGACACTCTGAACAGGTTTCCTTGTCATGTTTCATCGCCCTGGACAGGTTACCCTGTCATATTTCGATGCCCTAGACAGGTTTTCTTATCATATATAGTCCTGGACAGGTTTTCCTGTCATATATCGTCGTCTTGGACAGGTTTTCCTGTTATATATCGTCGTCCTGGACAGATCTCCTTGTCATATTTGTTTTAAGATAAGATAAAATTTCGTTCGGATTTTTAACCCCGGAGGGTTAGCCACCCAGGATAACCCAAGAAAGTCAGTGCGTCATCGAGGACTGTCTAACTTATTTCCATTGGGGTCCTTAATCTTGTCCCCCAGGATGCGACCCACACCAGTCGACTAACACCCAGGTACCTATTTGCTGCTAGGTGAACAGGACAACAGGTGTAAGGAAACGTGTCGAATGTTTCCACCCGTCGGGAATCGAACCCAGGCCCTCCGTGTGTGAAGCGGGAGCTTTAGCCACCAGGCCACCGGGCCTTTTGGGTTGATCTAGTAACTTGCCAGGTAGCGTAGAGACAGGTGAGATATATGGCCGTTGACTAGCTTCGTCTTTATTCGAATAATGGAGTTCACAGCGGGCAGTGTGAGGTGTGCCGAAACCAGCCCGGGAGAGGAGCTTAACTGGAAGGCCGCAGGTCTAGGAGTGAAAATGGGGCATGGCTACGGATGTCTAACTTGAGGCAATGCCCTCTGGTGGGCATTCAGGGTAACTAGGACCACAACAAACTCACTCCAGAGGAAGACTATGAGAAGTAGCAATAGGCCTACTGTCTACATTTTGCTCGGCCACACACCTTGCGTCGTCTCGACACGACACTATGCGTAGGTAGAAAGGGGAAAAAAAGGACTCACTCCCTACAGGACCGGTTTTGGCTTACCCCAAAATTTACATAATTCTAGCAGGCCTCAAAAACTCTCCCATATATCAAGTGGGAGAGAAAATGGCGTGCTCAATCAGCGCTGGAACCTAAATCTTCTTATATACAGGTTGTCCACAGGGCTGTGGACATCAGGCTTGTCTGCTCTTCAAGGGACACTGAACCATCCTCACATCTGTAAACAATGACTGACAGTAACATTTCCTAGGATGTGATATATGACATAAAAGGGCAGCATTGCCCTGGCCTATAATACAGACCTTAAAATACACGCTGTGTGCAACAAACTTGCAGTGACGTTATTTACAAGGAAATTGATTATAACAACACTATGGGTATCCTTATAAAAACAAAGATTACATATATACATGGGGTTGTCCACCCTGACTCCACTATTTGGAGCAACTATACAGTGTATGAGCAGTGATGTTTATTTCTGATGCTGCCGTCTTTACTTGAGTGCACTGCTCCTGGGACGTCATGAATCAACTTCCGAGTTGCTGGTACCAAGGATTCTGGTATCACCAACTGGTGTACGGTTCTGGCAATATCCACCAGCTTTGTCACATGGCACAGCACTTGTTGGTTGACCACTAAGTCCTTCAGCAGTACAGGTGACTTAATCTGCAGGCCAGCAGCCTCCCTGGGCAGGAATCGAAGGACTCGTGACCACAGAGAGTCTACCGTTGGGCTCTCTCTAGACCCTCAATGGAGAACGAGTTGTCTGCACTAACAAAAACTATATACCTTGACAAGGTTAGTTAGTTAGTTTAATATGTTTATTATGCACCCCATACCCATCCTGTGGGCGGTAGTCAAAAGATTACAGAGGTACATAATTGGTCCAGGGACTGGGCCTCAAGGCATCAGCAATATTTTGCATACCCAGATAGTAGCAGATTTCTGGGTTGCAGTCACTGCATTGTATGGCTATGACCTGGAGTTTACCTGGAGAGAGTTCCGGGGGTCAACACCCCCGTGGCCCGGTCTGTGACCAGCCCTCATGGTGGATCAGGGCCTGATCAACCAGTCTGTTACTGCTGACTGCACGCAATCCAATGTACGAACCACAGCCCGGCTGGTCGGGTACCGACTTTAGTTGCCTGCCCAGTGCCTTCTTGAAGACAGCCAGGGGTCTATCGGTAATCCCCCTTATGTATGCTGGGAGGCAGTTGAACAGTCTTGGGCCCCTGACACTTACTGTGTTGTCTCTTAACGTGCTAATGGCGCCCCTGCTTTTCATTGAGGGGATGTTGCATCGTCTGCCAAGTCTTTTCCTTTCATAGGGAGTGATTTTTGCATGAAAGTTTGGAACTAATCCCTCTAGGATTTTCCAAGTGTATATAATCATGTATCTCTCCCGCCTGCGTTTCAGGGAATACAGATTCAGGAGCTTCAAGCACTCCCAGTAATTGGTATAACTGTGTCTAGCATTAGGAATAATATTAGGAGAGAAGTAAATAATGAAAATTATTGTTATAGGAATGCAGTTAGAAGCCTGAGTAGATCTATAACCCACTATGATAACATGAACGTAGATAAGTATGTTTATGGAGCAACTTGCAATGTGAACAGACTGACTGATGTTGTAGTGGCCAGGCTTCGGCTTGGTTACAAGTACTTCTGGCAGTTTGGGAGACACACAGATGATGATCAAACTAAATGTAAATTATGTGATCAGGCATATGGTCACTCTCTTGAACACTATGTGCTTAATTGTCCACTTATTGAGGAATACAGAGACAGACAGTATAATAACCCATGTGACATGTCAAGATATCTTATTAATGGAAATAAGATACCAGATATACTAAGCAAATTTCCTAAATTTGCTTGTAACAGATAAGTGAACTATAGATATGTAGATATAAATCCATATGTATTCCTGTTAACCCTTTGGGGCCTAGTTCCTGGGCCTTTTGTGTATCCACATGCTCTCGCGCTACCGTCCACAGGATGGATATGGGGTGCACAATAAACTAGCCACTTCGGTGGCAAAATCTAAAATCTAAATCCAGTAATTGAGGTGTTTTATCTCCGTTATGCACGCCGTGAAGGTTCTATGTACATTTTCTAGGTCAGTAATTTCACCTGCCTTGAAAGGTGCTGTTAGTGTGCAGCAATATTCCAGCCTAGATAGAACAAGTGACCTGAAGAGTGTCATCATGGGCTTGGCCTCCCTAGTTGTAAAGGTTCTCATTATCCATCCTGTCATTTTTTTAGTTAGTTAGTTTAATATGTTTATTATGCACCCCATACCCATCCTGT